>NW_026961313.1:0-239307 GCF_963924245.1 Chroicocephalus ridibundus
GTGCTGAACCACCCTTTTAGGCCTTTCACTGTGTTGTCCCCGGTAGCTGATTTGAAACTGCTGGCCATACTGAGGCTGGAGATAATCTCCACTCCTACCAGGACATATCTTTTCCCACCTGATAATCTCAAGGGCCCAATATAGTCAATCTGCCATGAATGCCACAACGTTTTCTTGTCCCGAATGTGTAAGGGAGGCGCCTTACTCGGATGATCTTTGCTGAGTCGTAGGCGACATTGTGAACAGGCAGTTACTATTTGTTCGCACAGCTTAACCGACACGGGCCATCCCCGGGCTAGACCTTCCTGATACAGGTCAGCACGGCCTGTGTGGCCACGTTTAACATGTAACCATTCAAGTAAGCGTTCCCATTCCCGACCATCATCTACAATGTCAATTTGCTGTAGCCGCGTGAGGCTATCTACCTGTTGGTTGAATTGAGCAGTGATCGAGTTTGAACGATCATGGCCTTTTACCCAACCAATGTGCAATGTTCTCTGTTCTCCTATTTCTAACAGTTGCTTCCAACTGTCCGTCTCCCAAATCGGGACTCTGTTCACCTGCCAATCATTGGCTGCCCAGTGTCCTATCCATTCAGTGGCTCCTTTAAAAACAGCATATGAGTCAGTGTAAATGGAGGTGGCTCCATGTTGTGCAGCTAGTAGGACAGCTCTGAGTTCCCCTACTTGTGCACTACCCTCCCCTGTTTCCATCGCTCTTTCTCCCGTTGCTACTTCCAGTGCTACGGCCTTATATTTCCACTTATTGTTTTCACGGTGAGATGACGCATCAGTAAACCACACTCCTGTAAGATCACTGCCTTCCTTCAAAGGAGGAGCTTCTTGGATCGGAGATGGTCTATTTGGTGGGGATTGGAACAATAGGGCACCATCTATATCCTTTTGTAGCTTGGATACTTTGATACTGCCTTCAGAGACTGGCATGATGTCATTAATGCCTTCTAAATAAGCATACCACTTTCGAACTGTAGGTTTCTGGGCAATGCCAGCTGGTGGTATTGTCCCTTTACGGACCACATCTAGGAGGTGAAAAGGTCCACGAATGATCACACTCTGTTCTCTTCTTATCTGCTCTGTTCGTTGCAACGCTCGCACTAGGGACAGTAAACCCTTCTCAAGGTCTGAATATCTGCTCTCAGTATCATTGAAGGAGTGAGAGCTAAATTCTAATGGTCTCTCTGGTCCTGCTGGTCCTTTCTGCCATAAATTACAATGGGAACCATGTTCACTGAACCCCCATTCTACGTGGACAGGGTCAGTTGGATGTATAGGACCAAGCTGTTGGAATAACCTTAGCTCCTTTATTAGTAATTGCAGAGCATTAGTGTGTTGTTTAGTCCACTCCCAGGATCTACCCTTTTTGAGCAAACTATAAAGGGGGCGAGCAATGATGGAAAAGCCAGGGATGTGTTTACGCCAATAACTTAAAGTTCCCAGAACTTGCTGTAACTCCTTCACGCTGGATGGATTATGTCCATGCTCTATTTTTTCCAGGGTATCCTGAGGGACAGAAGCAGCTCCCTTAATCCACCAGACCCCCAGGAATTTAACTTCCTGTGCGGGTCCCTGACACTTTGAGTCTGGAATTTCCAATCCTAAATCAAGTAATGTTTTTCGGATGTTTTCCATCATGTCTTTTACACTTTCTTGGTTCTCTCCCCCTATTAGGATGTCATCAATATATTGGTATACCGTACATCCCTGTGAAACAGGAATCTCTGATAGCACTTTAGCTAAAGCATTATGAGCAATAGTGGGGGAATGTTTGTATCCTTGTGGAAGTCGGTTAAAGGTATATTGGACTCCTTTCCACGTGAATGCAAACCGCGCTTTGTCCTGCTCAAGGAGGGGAATCATAAAAAACATGTCTTTAACATCTAAGGCAGCCATCCAAGGATGGGCAGCTCCTTGTATCATTGTCACAATTTCTGCGATATTTGGAACCGCGGCAGTGAGGGGTGCAGTGTTGGCATTCAACTTTCGGTAATCTACTGTGAAACGCCATTGCCCGTTTGGTTTCTTTACCGGCCACACTGGTGAATTATAAGGTGAGTGAGTCCTCTTGATGATGTCTCTTTTTTCTAAATCTGATACCACCCCGTCTGCTCCTGCAAGTGCAGCTGCAGGCAGTGGATACTGCCGGACATTAGTGATTTTAGAGGGAGGTAAAGGCATGGAAGTTTCCAAGAGACTCAATTTCACTGTGTCTATTACTTTTTCGCATCCTGCAAAACTCCACACAGTTCCATCTGGGAATTTCCACATTCGCCCACGCAGCACGTCAAATCCTAGGAGGTTAGTACGCGAGGCACCCACTAACACTTCCGCCCTGGTCATCCGCTGCTCTCCCGGCAACCAGAGGTTAATTTTTGCAACGGGGCATGTTTTTACCACACCATCAATTCCTGCGAAGTTGACTCTGCGTCTGGTGGGATTTATACCTAGAAGTTGTGCCGTTTCATTAGTGATTGCAGACATTTGGGCTCCGGTATCAATAATAAAGTTTACTGACATCCTCCGGGGTCCGACAGGAATGGCGATAATAGGTTCAGAATCTTTATGAGAGAGCCATTGAATAGCTAGTACCCGCCGGACAGGGTGGCTCACTGCCCTCCCCGGGGATAGGAGTTTTTTGACTGGGACTCTGACAAATCAATCAAATTACGCTCCGGTGCAGAAGGCACAATTTTCTCACAGCTTGGGGATTCTCTGGTTAGACTTTTCTCCCCAGCCGAATTATTCTTTCTAGTTAGAGATTGGACCAGTGTACGGAGATCTCCCGTAGGGACACCGTGCAAGAATTGTCGGGGCACCCCTAATTGTAGGGCTTTACGCCACAACTCATTCCGGTCCTTATCAGGCTTAAACCTTTCCACCGGTTTGGGGTTTTGAGTGTGAGTTCGGACTTGGCGAACCTTTCGGGGGTGTTCGGAGGATTTTTCGCTAGTTAGGCTGGCCCAGCCCATTCGGCGCCCATATTGGTCTATTTCCTGTACATATTCATTCCAGGTGGGCATGTAGCGACGCCGGCCCCGCCCATGAGCATCCCGAGCCTCTCGTATACGATCTTGAGTACGAACAACAAATGGCTTCAGGCAATCGGGAAGACCACGGATGAGAGGGGCTAATCGATCGGGGTCGATAGCAGCTGACATTGGGGATTTCCGAAATTCCTCTCTGTCATACATGGCTTGCAGACAAGCTGCTTTCCGTATCGCCGCAAACAGTTCAGAGTAGCCTGTAGCTCTAATCTCTAATGGCTCTCCCCTCTCTCGCGGATCCATACCACCTGCCCAAAAGGCTGCTCGAGCGGTTAGGGAATAATTATGATCCCCGTCCATTGTAGTTAAAAACACTCCTGGTCCCCAAGAGTCTCCTGCTTCTTCCTCACTCAACATAATTCTATCTCCTCCTTCAGAAGAAACTCGCCACACATACTCAACAGCTGATTCTTCTGGCCGCCTCGAATATTTTTCCCTTATTTTCGCTAACTCTGTTGGTGTCCACGGAATAGTACGCACAGTGTTGCGGACTTCCTCATCATCCTCATCAACTGTGGTTTCAGTTTTAATCAGAGGTCGTAAAGGAAAGACTCGAGATTTCACAGTAAAAGTCCTTCCCTCCTCATCTTCTTCCTCATCTTCACTATTAGACCAAAAATCTCCGGTCTGGGTTCCAGAACTTGGATAACACATTAATTTACGAATCTGTTGGACCTGGGTCGAGGGCTGCATTTTATCTAAGAGCCCAGTCACCCTTTCCAATAACATTTTAAGTTGGTGATTTTCACTCCCAAGTTGAGCATTCCGGTTTCCTAAACATTCATTCTCACTCACAAGCTTATCAACTTGAGTTCTTAATTTTTCTCCTGTCTCCTTTTGAAAGGCTAGTGATGACTTCAACACCTCATTCTCTGATTTCAGGGTTGCATATTCTACAGCTGAAATCAGATTAGGAGCAGGGGTTTCCCTAGCTTCTTGTTGTGCACAAGATAAACAGGCGCCTAACACCGCACAAATCACACCTTTGCCTTTCCCCGCTCTGAGCTTCTGTGAAACCCGACACTCTTCAATACGTTCCACCACTTTCTCTTCATCCTTCCAAAATTTACGGGCCCACTCCTTCCCAGCCTGGGAAGGGGCACAATCATATTTTTGCAGCAGTTTATCCATGGCAATCCTGCCGACTACGCCAAAATTTCTGTTGCGTGAAAAGGGGCAAAGCAGTTTTAGCAGAAGATAAACCCCCTTGCGTTCTAACACTCCTCACCGAGGTGGGAGGCTAGGTGCGGCTAGGTTTAAATTCTGAGTGATGCCCAATTCAGCACTATCAGTCCAATCGCGTTTAATATGTATTAAACTATTACGATTTGGATACACTAATAGTGGACTGCACCTTCAGTCTAGTCGTGCTCATGAACTAGCACGGCCACTCTCGAGTCTTTGGTCGTGTTCAGTGAGAAACCAAAACGACTAGCTACTTAAAAAAGTGCAGTTTATTTAAACAACAGATATATAGGTTCTTAGGATTGCCGGTGATAAATACACTGTCTGCAAAGCACGTGCAAACGAAAGTATTGTTACATATACAAAACGCGCGACAAAGTTATAAACGATACAGCCTGGCTTTAAATGTAGGAAAAGAGAGTCTCTAGAGAAATTTCTAAGTTTCCCGAGGAAGCACTCGGTATAATCTAAGTCTTACCCAAAGGCGTCCCTATGGGGGGGAAGAGAGGCTCAGCCCGTCGACTGATCCCAGAAGTCAGTGATGTAATTCTTTATGATGGTGTCTTCCCTGGGTATCCCCCCTCTCTTGGGCTATTTTTATACTATTTGTTATCTTCAAGGTGGAGTTTGAGTGACTTTAGTCATACATACTTTTATCATGATTGGTGTAAATTTCTCTCGCTTCACAATTAAAGGTATAGTTTACGAGAAATTCAGGGCGCAGACTCAAGAAGGAGTGGTCGCACCTTGGAGGCGGGTAGCCTTCGGGATGGAGGTGTGTTTTGGTATTATAATGACATTATAATGAGCAAAGTTCGCACAAAGGACAGCATTTCATCAAAATTTCACAAAATGTTGGCTCTGAGCATCTAGCGGGCAGCTAATTGGCAGCTTATCTGTTTCATGGTATCATCCCATTCCTGTATCCGCTATACATCATAAGGTAAAGCCACGGAATAATTGCATCCCGTCCCGTACCTCATGTAGCTTATCAGGGAACCACAGATGTTGTGTCCTTCATGCCAGCTGCGGCTATTTTCTACCTCAGAAGCCTCTTGATTTTATACTTTTTCCTTAATGTGTGAACAATGCTGTACTTTTGTATTTTTTAGCCAATTTAGTATTTATTCCACATAAGCATAATCCCCACTTTTCCCTCCTGGCACTTCCCATGTGGGAGATACCGCAAGACGTTTCTGTGTATTGGGTACAGCGCTCTGCAGGGTGTTAGCAGAGATTTTCCCGGGACAGTGAAACCCTATGTCAGAGACAATGAAAAGAAGCCCCAATGTTCCTTCCAGGCACTTTCAGTGTGGGTGCCTTCTCCACGTGGTTCCTGGTTTCACAGCAGCTCTGAAGAGAATGTTAGCAAAGAGGTAACCGGGACAGTGCAAACAGTACTCAAAGACAGGGAGAGCAAGCTCTCTCTTGGCACTTTGGATGTGGGACATACAGCGAGATGTTTGCTGCTTTTACATTTGGCTGTTGGGAGATTTACAGCACAAAGATATCTAGTTGATTTGAAGCAGTTCCGAGAAAGTCTAAGCATTATCCCCACTTTTCCCTCCTGGCACTTTCCATGTGGGAGATACCGCAAGACGTTTCTGTGTATTGGGTACAGCGCTCTGCAGGGTGTTAGCAGAGACTTTCCCGGGACAGTGAAACCCTATGTCAGAGACACTGAGAAGAAGCCCCAACGTTCCTTCCAGGCACTTTCAGTGTGGGTGCCTTCTCCACGTGGTTCCTGGTTTCACAGCAGCTCTGAAGAGAATGTTAGCAAAGAGGTAACCGGGACAGTGCAAACAGTACTCAAAGACAGGGAGAGCAAGCTCTCTCTTGGCACTTTGGATGTGGGACATACAGCGAGATGTTTGCTGCTTTTACATTTGGCTGTTGGGAGATTTACAGCACAAAGATATCTAGTTGATTTGAAGCAGTTCCGAGAAAGTCTAAACATAATCCCTACTACTCCCTCCTGGCACTTTCCATGTGGGAGATACCGCAAGATGTTTCTGTGTACTGGGTACAGCGCTCTGCAGGGTGTTAGCAGATACTTTCCCGGGACAGTGAAACCCTATGTCAGAGACACTGAGAAGAAGCCCCAACTTTCCTTCCAGGCACTTTCAGTGTGCGCGCCTTCTCCACGTGGTTCCTGGTTTCACTGCAGCTCTGAAGAGAATGTTAGCAAAGAGGTAACCGGGACAGTGCAAACAGTACTCAAAGACAGGGAGAGCAAGCTCTCTCTTGGCACTTTGGATGTGGAATATACAGCGAGATGTTTGCTGCTTTTACATTTGGCTGTTGGGAGATTTACAGCACAAAGATATCTAGTTGATTTGAAGCAGTTCCGAGAAAGTCTAAGCATTATCCCCACTTTTCCCTCCTGGCACTTTCCATGTGGGAGATACCGCAAGACGTTTCTGTGTATTGGGTACAGCGCTCTGCAGGGTGTTAGCAGAGACTTTCCCGGGACAGTGAAACCCTATGTCAGAGACAATGAAAAGAAGCCCCAATGTTCCTTCTAGTCATTTTCAGTGTGGGTGCCTTCTCCACGTGGTTCCTGGTTTCACAGCAGCTCTGAAGAGAATGTTAGCAAAGAGGTAACCGGGACAGTGCAAACAGTACTCAAAGACAGGGAGAGCAAGCTCTCTCTTGGCACTTTGGATGTGGGACATACAGCGAGATGTTTGCTGCTTTTACATTTGGCTGTTGGGAGATTTACAGCACAAACATATCTAGTTGATTTGAAGCAGTTCCGAGAAAGTCTAAGCCTAATCCCCACTTTTCCCTCCTGGCACTTTCCATGTGGGAGATACCGCAAGACGTTTCTGTGTATTGGGTACAGCGCTCTGCAGGGTGTTAGCAGAGATTTTCCCGGGACAGTGAAACCCTATGTCAGAGACAATGAAAAGAAGCCCCAATGTTCCTTCTAGTCATTTTCAGTGTGGGTGCCTTCTCCACGTGGTTCCTGGTTTCACTACAGCTCTGAAGAGAATGTTAGCAAAGAGGTAACCGGGACAGTGCAAACAGTACTCAAAGACAGGGAGAGCAAGCTCTCTCTTGGCACTTTGGATGTGGGACATACAGCGAGATGTTTGCTGCTTTTACATTTGGCTGTTGGGAGATTTACAGCACAAAGATATCTAGTTGATTTGAAGCAGTTCCGAGAAAGTCTAAGCATAATCCCCACTTTTCCCTCCTGGCACTTTCCATGTGGGAGATACCACAAGATGTTTCTGTGTATTGGGTACAGCGCTCTGCAGGGTGTTAGCAGAGACTTTCCCGGGACAGTGAAACCCTATGTCAGAGACACTGAGAAGAAGCCCCAACTTTCCTTCCAGGCACTTTCAGTGTGCGTGCCTTCTCCACGTGGTTCCTGGTGTCACAGCAGCTCTGAAGAGAATGTTAGCAAAGAGGTAACCGGGACAGTGCAAACAGTACTCAAAGACAGGGAGAGCAAGCTCTCTCTTGGCACTTTGGATGTGGGACATACAGCGAGATGTTTGCTGCTTTTACATTTGGCTGTTGGGAGATTTACAGCACAAAGATATCTAGTTGATTTGAAGCAGTTCCGAGAAAGTCTAAGCATAATCCCCACTTCTCCCTCCTGGCACTTTCCATGTGGGAGATACCGCAAGACGTTTCTGTGTATTGGGTACAGCGCTCTGCAGGGTGTTAGCAGAGACTTTCCCGGGACAGTGAAACCCTATGTCAGAGACACTGAGAAGAAGCCCCAACGTTCCTTCCAGGCACTTTCAGTGTGGGTGCCTTCTCCACGTGGTTCCTGGTTTCACTGCAGCTCTGAAGAGAATGTTAGCAAAGAGGTAACCGGGACAGTGCAAACAGTACTCAAAGACAGGGAGAGCAAGCTCTCTCTTGGCACTTTGGATGTGGGACATACAGCGAGATGTTTGCTGCTTTTACATTTGGCTGTTGGGAGATTTACAGCACAAAGATATCTAGTTGATTTGAAGCAGTTCCGAGAAAGTCTAAGCATAATCCCCACTTTTCCCTCCTGGCACTTTCCATGTGGGAGATACCGCAAGACGTTTCTGTGTATTGGGTACAGCGCTCTGCAGGGTGTTAGCAGAGACTTTCCCGGGACAGTGAAACCCTATGTCAGAGACACTGAGAAGAAGCCCCAACGTTCCTTCCAGGCACTTTCAGTGTGCGCGCCTTCTCCACGTGGTTCCTGGTTTCACTGCAGCTCTGAAGAGAATGTTAGCAAAGAGGTAACCGGGACAGTGCAAACAGTACTCAAAGACAGGGAGAGCAAGCTCTCTCTTGGCACTTTGGATGTGGGACATACAGCGAGATGTTTGCTGCTTTTACATTTGGCTGTTGGGAGATTTACAGCACAAAGATATCTAGTTGATTTGAAGCAGTTCCGAGAAAGTCTAAGCATAATCCCCACTTTTCCCTCCTGGCACTTTCCACGTGGGAGATACCGCAAGACGTTTCTGTGTATTGGGTACAGCGCTCTGCAGGGTGTTAGCAGAGACTTTCCCGGGACAGTGAAACCCTATGTCAGAGACACTGAGAAGAAGCCCCAACGTTCCTTCCAGGCACTTTCAGTGTGGGTGCCTTCTCCACGTGGTTCCTGGTTTCACTGCAGCTCTGAAGAGAATGTTAGCAAAGAGGTAACCGGGACAGTGCAAACAGTACTCAAAGACAGGGAGAGCAAGCTCTCTCTTGGCACTTTGGATGTGGAACATACAGCGAGATGTTTGCTGCTTTTACATTTGGCTGTTGGGAGATTTACAGCACAAAGATATCTAGTTGATTTGAAGCAGTTCCGAGAAAGTCTAAGCATAATCCCCACTTTTCCCTCCTGGCACTTTCCATGTGGGAGATACCGCAAGACGTTTCTGTGTATTGGGTACAGCGCTCTGCAGGGTGTTAGCAGATACTTTCCCGGGACAGTGAAACCCTATGTCAGAGACACTGAGAAGAAGCCCCAACGTTCCTTCCAGGCACTTTCAGTGTGCGCGCCTTCTCCACGTGGTTCCTGGTTTCACTGCAGCTCTGAAGAGAATGTTAGCAAAGAGGTAACCGGGACAGTGCAAATAGTACTCAAAGACAGGGAGAGCAAGCTCTCTCTTGGCACTTTGGATGTGGAACATACAGCGAGATGTTTGCTGCTTTTACATTTGGCTGTTGGGAGATTTACGGCACAAAGATATCTAGTTGATTTGAAGCAGTTCCGAGAAAGTCTAAGCATAATCCCCACTTTTCCCTCCTGGCACTTTCCATGTGGGAGATACCGCAAGACGTTTCTGTGTATTGGGTACAGCGCTCTGCAGGGTGTTAGCAGAGACTTTCCCGGGACAGTGAAACCCTATGTCAGAGACAATGAAAAGAAGCCCCAATGTTCCTTCTAGTCATTTTCAGTGTGGGTGCCTTCTCCACGTGGTTCCTGGTTTCACAGCAGCTCTGAAGAGAATGTTAGCAAAGAGGTAACCGGGACAGTGCAAACAGTACTCAAAGACAGGGAGAGCAAGCTCTCTCTTGGCACTTTGGATGTGGGACATACAGCGAGATGTTTGCTGCTTTTACATTTGGCTGTTGGGAGATTTACAGCACAAAGATATCTAGTTGATTTGAAGCAGTTCCGAGAAAGTCTAAGCATAATCCCCACTTTTCCCTCCTGGCACTTCCCATGTGGGAGATACCGCAAGACGTTTCTGTGTATTGGGTACAGCGCTCTGCAGGGTGTTAGCAGAGACTTTCCCGGGACAGTGAAACCCTATGTCAGAGACACTGAGAAGAAGCCCCAACGTTCCTTCCAGGCACTTTCAGTGTGCGCGCCTTCTCCACGTGGTTCCTGGTTTCACTGCAGCTCTGAAGAGAATGTTAGCAAAGAGGTAACCGGGACAGTGCAAACAGTACTCAAAGACAGGGAGAGCAAGCTCTCTCTTGGCAATTTGGATGTGGGACATACAGCGAGATGTTTGCTGCTTTTACATTTGGCTGTTGGGAGATTTACAGCACAAAGATATCTAGTTGATTTGAAGCAGTTCCGAGAAAGTCTAAGCATAATCCCCACTTTTCCCTCCTGGCACTTTCCATGTGGGAGATACCGCAAGACGTTTCTGTGTATTGGGTACAGCGCTCTGCAGGGTGTTAGCAGATACTTTCCCGGGACAGTGAAACCCTATGTCAGAGACACTGAGAAGAAGCCCCAACGTTCCTTCCAGGCACTTTCAGTGTGCGCGCCTTCTCCACGTGGTTCCTGGTTTCACTGCAGCTCTGAAGAGAATGTTAGCAAAGAGGTAACCGGGACAGTGCAAACAGTACTCAAAGACAGGGAGAGCAAGCTCTCTCTTGGCACTTTGGATGTGGAACATACAGCGAGATGTTTGCTGCTTTTACATTTGGCTGTTGGGAGATTTACAGCACAAAGATATCTAGTTGATTTGAAGCAGTTCCGAGAAAGTCTAAGCATAATCCCCACTTTTCCCTCCTGGCACTTTCCATGTGGGAGATACCGCAAGACGTTTCTGTGTATTGGGTACAGCGCTCTGCAGGGTGTTAGCAGAGACTTTCCCGGGACAGTGAAACCCTATGTCAGAGACAATGAAAAGAAGCCCCAACGTTCCTTCTAGTCATTTTCAGTGTGGGTGCCTTCTCCACGTGGTTCCTGGTTTCACAGCAGCTCTGAAGAGAATGTTAGCAAAGAGGTAACCGGGACAGTGCAAACAGTACTCAAAGACAGGGAGAGCAAGCTCTCTCTTGGCACTTTGGATGTGGGACATACAGCGAGATGTTTGCTGCTTTTACATTTGGCTGTTGGGAGATTTACAGCACAAAGATATCTAGTTGATTTGAAGCAGTTCCGAGAAAGTCTAAGCATAATCCCCACTTTTCCCTCCTGGCACTTCCCATGTGGGAGATACCGCAAGACGTTTCTGTGTATTGGGTACAGCGCTCTGCAGGGTGTTAGCAGAGACTTTCCCGGGACAGTGAAACCCTATGTCAGAGACACTGAGAAGAAGCCCCAACGTTCCTTCCAGGCACTTTCAGTGTGGGTGCCTTCTCCACGTGGTTCCTGGTTTCACTGCAGCTCTGAAGAGAATGTTAGCAAAGAGGTAACCGGGACAGTGCAAACAGTACTCAAAGACAGGGAGAGCAAGCTCTCTCTTGGCACTTTGGATGTGGGACATACAGCGAGATGTTTGCTGCTTTTACATTTGGCTGTTGGGAGATTTACAGCACAAAGATATCTAGTTGATTTGAAGCAGTTCCGAGAAAGTCTAAACATAATCCCTACTACTCCCTCCTGGCACTTTCCATGTGGGAGATACCGCAAGATGTTTCTGTGTACTGGGTACAGCGCTCTGCAGGGTGTTAGCAGATACTTTCCCGGGACAGTGAAACCCTATGTCAGAGACACTGAGAAGAAGCCCCAACGTTCCTTCCAGGCACTTTCAGTGTGCGCGCCTTCTCCACGTGGTTCCTGGTTTCACTGCAGCTCTGAAGAGAATGTTAGCAAAGAGGTAACCGGGACAGTGCAAACAGTACTCAAAGACAGGGAGAGCAAGCTCTCTCTTGGCACTTTGGATGTGGAACATACAGCGAGATGTTTGCTGCTTTTACATTTGGCTGTTGGGAGATTTACAGCACAAAGATATCTAGTTGATTTGAAGCAGTTCCGAGAAAGTCTAAGCATAATCCCCACTTTTCCCTCCTGGCACTTTCCATGTGGGAGATACCGCAAGACGTTTCTGTGTATTGGGTACAGCGCTCTGCAGGGTGTTAGCAGATACTTTCCCGGGACAGTGAAACCCTATGTCAGAGACACTGAGAAGAAGCCCCAACGTTCCTTCCAGGCACTTTCAGTGTGCGCGCCTTCTCCACGTGGTTCCTGGTTTCACTGCAGCTCTGAAGAGAATGTTAGCAAAGAGGTAACCGGGACAGTGCAAATAGTACTCAAAGACAGGGAGAGCAAGCTCTCTCTTGGCACTTTGGATGTGGAACATACAGCGAGATGTTTGCTGCTTTTACATTTGGCTGTTGGGAGATTTACGGCACAAAGATATCTAGTTGATTTGAAGCAGTTCCGAGAAAGTCTAAGCATAATCCCCACTTTTCCCTCCTGGCACTTTCCATGTGGGAGATACCGCAAGACGTTTCTGTGTATTGGGTACAGCGCTCTGCAGGGTGTTAGCAGAGACTTTCCCGGGACAGTGAAACCCTATGTCAGAGACAATGAAAAGAAGCCCCAATGTTCCTTCTAGTCATTTTCAGTGTGGGTGCCTTCTCCACGTGGTTCCTGGTTTCACAGCAGCTCTGAAGAGAATGTTAGCAAAGAGGTAACCGGGACAGTGCAAACAGTACTCAAAGACAGGGAGAGCAAGCTCTCTCTTGGCACTTTGGATGTGGGACATACAGCGAGATGTTTGCTGCTTTTACATTTGGCTGTTGGGAGATTTACAGCACAAAGATATCTAGTTGATTTGAAGCAGTTCCGAGAAAGTCTAAGCATAATCCCCACTTTTCCCTCCTGGCACTTCCCATGTGGGAGATACCGCAAGACGTTTCTGTGTATTGGGTACAGCGCTCTGCAGGGTGTTAGCAGAGACTTTCCCGGGACAGTGAAACCCTATGTCAGAGACACTGAGAAGAAGCCCCAACGTTCCTTCCAGGCACTTTCAGTGTGCGCGCCTTCTCCACGTGGTTCCTGGTTTCACTGCAGCTCTGAAGAGAATGTTAGCAAAGAGGTAACCGGGACAGTGCAAACAGTACTCAAAGACAGGGAGAGCAAGCTCTCTCTTGGCAATTTGGATGTGGGACATACAGCGAGATGTTTGCTGCTTTTACATTTGGCTGTTGGGAGATTTACAGCACAAAGATATCTAGTTGATTTGAAGCAGTTCTGAGAAAGTCTAAGCATAATCCCCACTTTTCCCTCCTGGCACTTTCCATGTGGGAGATACCGCAAGACGTTTCTGTGTATTGGGTACAGCGCTCTGCAGGGTGTTAGCAGATACTTTCCCGGGACAGTGAAACCCTATGTCAGAGACACTGAGAAGAAGCCCCAACGTTCCTTCCAGGCACTTTCAGTGTGCGCGCCTTCTCCACGTGGTTCCTGGTTTCACTGCAGCTCTGAAGAGAATGTTAGCAAAGAGGTAACCGGGACAGTGCAAACAGTACTCAAAGACAGGGAGAGCAAGCTCTCTCTTGGCACTTTGGATGTGGAACATACAGCGAGATGTTTGCTGCTTTTACATTTGGCTGTTGGGAGATTTACAGCACAAAGATATCTAGTTGATTTGAAGCAGTTCCGAGAAAGTCTAAGCATAATCCCCACTTTTCCCTCCTGGCACTTTCCATGTGGGAGATACCGCAAGACGTTTCTGTGTATTGGGTACAGCGCTCTGCAGGGTGTTAGCAGAGACTTTCCCGGGACAGTGAAACCCTATGTCAGAGACAATGAAAAGAAGCCCCAACGTTCCTTCTAGTCATTTTCAGTGTGGGTGCCTTCTCCACGTGGTTCCTGGTTTCACAGCAGCTCTGAAGAGAATGTTAGCAAAGAGGTAACCGGGACAGTGCAAACAGTACTCAAAGACAGGGAGAGCAAGCTCTCTCTTGGCACTTTGGATGTGGGACATACAGCGAGATGTTTGCTGCTTTTACATTTGGCTGTTGGGAGATTTACAGCACAAAGATATCTAGTTGATTTGAAGCAGTTCCGAGAAAGTCTAAGCATAATCCCCACTTTTCCCTCCTGGCACTTTCCATGTGGGAGATACCGCAAGACGTTTCTGTGTATTGGGTACAGCGCTCTGCAGGGTGTTAGCAGAGACTTTCCCGGGACAGTGAAACCCTATGTCAGAGACACTGAGAAGAAGCCCCAACGTTCCTTCCAGGCACTTTCAGTGTGGGTGCCTTCTCCACGTGGTTCCTGGTTTCACTGCAGCTCTGAAGAGAATGTTAGCAAAGAGGTAACCGGGACAGTGCAAACAGTACTCAAAGACAGGGAGAGCAAGCTCTCTCTTGGCACTTTGGATGTGGGACATACAGCGAGATGTTTGCTGCTTTTACATTTGGCTGTTGGGAGATTTACAGCACAAAGATATCTAGTTGATTTGAAGCAGTTCCGAGAAAGTCTAAACATAATCCCTACTACTCCCTCCTGGCACTTTCCATGTGGGAGATACCGCAAGATGTTTCTGTGTACTGGGTACAGCGCTCTGCAGGGTGTTAGCAGATACTTTCCCGGGACAGTGAAACCCTATGTCAGAGACACTGAGAAGAAGCCCCAACTTTCCTTCCAGGCACTTTCAGTGTGCGCGCCTTCTCCACGTGGTTCCTGGTTTCACTGCAGCTCTGAAGAGAATGTTAGCAAAGAGGTAACCGGGACAGTGCAAACAGTACTCAAAGACAGGGAGAGCAAGCTCTCTCTTGGCACTTTGGATGTGGAATATACAGCGAGATGTTTGCTGCTTTTACATTTGGCTGTTGGGAGATTTACAGCACAAAGATATCTAGTTGATTTGAAGCAGTTCCGAGAAAGTCTAAGCATTATCCCCACTTTTCCCTCCTGGCACTTTCCATGTGGGAGATACCGCAAGACGTTTCTGTGTATTGGGTACAGCGCTCTGCAGGGTGTTAGCAGAGACTTTCCCGGGACAGTGAAACCCTATGTCAGAGACAATGAAAAGAAGCCCCAATGTTCCTTCTAGTCATTTTCAGTGTGGGTGCCTTCTCCACGTGGTTCCTGGTTTCACAGCAGCTCTGAAGAGAATGTTAGCAAAGAGGTAACCGGGACAGTGCAAACAGTACTCAAAGACAGGGAGAGCAAGCTCTCTCTTGGCACTTTGGATGTGGGACATACAGCGAGATGTTTGCTGCTTTTACATTTGGCTGTTGGGAGATTTACAGCACAAACATATCTAGTTGATTTGAAGCAGTTCCGAGAAAGTCTAAGCCTAATCCCCACTTTTCCCTCCTGGCACTTTCCATGTGGGAGATACCGCAAGACGTTTCTGTGTATTGGGTACAGCGCTCTGCAGGGTGTTAGCAGAGATTTTCCCGGGACAGTGAAACCCTATGTCAGAGACAATGAAAAGAAGCCCCAATGTTCCTTCTAGTCATTTTCAGTGTGGGTGCCTTCTCCACGTGGTTCCTGGTTTCACTACAGCTCTGAAGAGAATGTTAGCAAAGAGGTAACCGGGACAGTGCAAACAGTACTCAAAGACAGGGAGAGCAAGCTCTCTCTTGGCACTTTGGATGTGGGACATACAGCGAGATGTTTGCTGCTTTTACATTTGGCTGTTGGGAGATTTACAGCACAAAGATATCTAGTTGATTTGAAGCAGTTCCGAGAAAGTCTAAGCATAATCCCCACTTTTCCCTCCTGGCACTTTCCATGTGGGAGATACCGCAAGATGTTTCTGTGTATTGGGTACAGCGCTCTGCAGGGTGTTAGCAGAGACTTTCCCGGGACAGTGAAACCCTATGTCAGAGACACTGAGAAGAAGCCCCAACTTTCCTTCCAGGCACTTTCAGTGTGCGTGCCTTCTCCACGTGGTTCCTGGTGTCACAGCAGCTCTGAAGAGAATGTTAGCAAAGAGGTAACCGGGACAGTGCAAACAGTACTCAAAGACAGGGAGAGCAAGCTCTCTCTTGGCACTTTGGATGTGGGACATACAGCGAGATGTTTGCTGCTTTTACATTTGGCTGTTGGGAGATTTACAGCACAAAGATATCTAGTTGATTTGAAGCAGTTCCGAGAAAGTCTAAGCATAATCCCCACTTCTCCCTCCTGGCACTTTCCATGTGGGAGATACCGCAAGACGTTTCTGTGTATTGGGTACAGCGCTCTGCAGGGTGTTAGCAGAGACTTTCCCGGGACAGTGAAACCCTATGTCAGAGACACTGAGAAGAAGCCCCAACGTTCCTTCCAGGCACTTTCAGTGTGGGTGCCTTCTCCACGTGGTTCCTGGTTTCACTGCAGCTCTGAAGAGAATGTTAGCAAAGAGGTAACCGGGACAGTGCAAACAGTACTCAAAGACAGGGAGAGCAAGCTCTCTCTTGGCACTTTGGATGTGGGACATACAGCGAGATGTTTGCTGCTTTTACATTTGGCTGTTGGGAGATTTACAGCACAAAGATATCTAGTTGATTTGAAGCAGTTCCGAGAAAGTCTAAGCATAATCCCCACTTTTCCCTCCTGGCACTTTCCATGTGGGAGATACCGCAAGACGTTTCTGTGTATTGGGTACAGCGCTCTGCAGGGTGTTAGCAGAGACTTTCCCGGGACAGTGAAACCCTATGTCAGAGACACTGAGAAGAAGCCCCAACGTTCCTTCCAGGCACTTTCAGTGTGCGCGTCTTCTCCACGTGGTTCCTGGTTTCACTGCAGCTCTGAAGAGAATGTTAGCAAAGAGGTAACCGGGACAGTGCAAACAGTACTCAAAGACAGGGAGAGCAAGCTCTCTCTTGGCACTTTGGATGTGGGACATACAGCGAGATGTTTGCTGCTTTTACATTTGGCTGTTGGGAGATTTACAGCACAAAGATATCTAGTTGATTTGAAGCAGTTCCGAGAAAGTCTAAGCATAATCCCCACTTTTCCCTCCTGGCACTTTCCACGTGGGAGATACCGCAAGACGTTTCTGTGTATTGGGTACAGCGCTCTGCAGGGTGTTAGCAGAGACTTTCCCGGGACAGTGAAACCCTATGTCAGAGACACTGAGAAGAAGCCCCAACGTTCCTTCCAGGCACTTTCAGTGTGGGTGCCTTCTCCACGTGGTTCCTGGTTTCACTGCAGCTCTGAAGAGAATGTTAGCAAAGAGGTAACCGGGACAGTGCAAACAGTACTCAAAGACAGGGAGAGCAAGCTCTCTCTTGGCACTTTGGATGTGGGACATACAGCGAGATGTTTGCTGCTTTTACATTTGGCTGTTGGGAGATTTACAGCACAAAGATATCTAGTTGATTTGAAGCAGTTCCGAGAAAGTCTAAGCATAATCCCCACTTTTCCCTCCTGGCACTTTCCATGTGGGAGATACCGCAAGACGTTTCTGTGTATTGGGTACAGCGCTCTGCAGGGTGTTAGCAGATACTTTCCCGGGACAGTGAAACCCTATGTCAGAGACACTGAGAAGAAGCCCCAACGTTCCTTCCAGGCACTTTCAGTGTGCGCGCCTTCTCCACGTGGTTCCTGGTTTCACTGCAGCTCTGAAGAGAATGTTAGCAAAGAGGTAACCGGGACAGTGCAAACAGTACTCAAAGACAGGGAGAGCAAGCTCTCTCTTGGCACTTTGGATGTGGAACATACAGCGAGATGTTTGCTGCTTTTACATTTGGCTGTTGGGAGATTTACAGCACAAAGATATCTAGTTGATTTGAAGCAGTTCCGAGAAAGTCTAAGCATAATCCCCACTTTTCCCTCCTGGCACTTTCCATGTGGGAGATACCGCAAGACGTTTCTGTGTATTGGGTACAGCGCTCTGCAGGGTGTTAGCAGAGACTTTCCCGGGACAGTGAAACCCTATGTCAGAGACACTGAGAAGAAGCCCCAACGTTCCTTCCAGGCACTTTCAGTGTGCGCGCCTTCTCCACGTGGTTCCTGGTTTCACTGCAGCTCTGAAGAGAATGTTAGCAAAGAGGTAACCGGGACAGTGCAAATAGTACTCAAAGACAGGGAGAGCAAGCTCTCTCTTGGCACTTTGGATGTGGAACATACAGCGAGATGTTTGCTGCTTTTACATTTGGCTGTTGGGAGATTTACGGCACAAAGATATCTAGTTGATTTGAAGCAGTTCCGAGAAAGTCTAAGCATAATCCCCACTTTTCCCTCCTGGCACTTTCCATGTGGGAGATACCGCAAGACGTTTCTGTGTATTGGGTACAGCGCTCTGCAGGGTGTTAGCAGAGACTTTCCCGGGACAGTGAAACCCTATGTCAGAGACAATGAAAAGAAGCCCCAATGTTCCTTCTAGTCATTTTCAGTGTGGGTGCCTTCTCCACGTGGTTCCTGGTTTCACAGCAGCTCTGAAGAGAATGTTAGCAAAGAGGTAACCGGGACAGTGCAAACAGTACTCAAAGACAGGGAGAGCAAGCTCTCTCTTGGCAATTTGGATGTGGGACATACAGCGAGATGTTTGCTGCTTTTACATTTGGCTGTTGGGAGATTTACAGCACAAAGATATCTAGTTGATTTGAAGCAGTTCCGAGAAAGTCTAAGCATAATCCCCACTTTTCCCTCCTGGCACTTTCCATGTGGGAGATACCGCAAGACGTTTCTGTGTATTGGGTACAGCGCTCTGCAGGGTGTTAGCAGATACTTTCCCGGGACAGTGAAACCCTATGTCAGAGACACTGAGAAGAAGCCCCAACGTTCCTTCCAGGCACTTTCAGTGTGCGCGCCTTCTCCACGTGGTTCCTGGTTTCACTGCAGCTCTGAAGAGAATGTTAGCAAAGAGGTAACCGGGACAGTGCAAACAGTACTCAAAGACAGGGAGAGCAAGCTCTCTCTTGGCACTTTGGATGTGGAATATACAGCGAGATGTTTGCTGCTTTTACATTTGGCTGTTGGGAGATTTACAGCACAAAGATATCTAGTTGATTTGAAGCAGTTCCG
The DNA here is from genome assembly GCF_963924245.1 of Chroicocephalus ridibundus. NCBI lineage: Eukaryota > Metazoa > Chordata > Aves > Charadriiformes > Laridae > Chroicocephalus > Chroicocephalus ridibundus. The sequence continues at coordinate 18,837 of NW_026961313.1, forward strand.
AGAAAGTCTAAGCATAATCCCCACTTTTCCCTCCTGGCACTTTCCATGTGGGAGATACCGCAAGACGTTTCTGTGTATTGGGTACAGCGCTCTGCAGGGTGTTAGCAGAGACTTTCCCGGGACAGTGAAACCCTATGTCAGAGACAACGAAAAGAAGCCCCAACGTTCCTTCTAGTCATTTTCAGTGTGGGTGCCTTCTCCACGTGGTTCCTGGTTTCACAGCAGCTCTGAAGAGAATGTTAGCAAAGAGGTAACCGGGACAGTGCAAACAGTACTCAAAGACAGGGAGAGCAAGCTCTCTCTTGGCACTTTGGATGTGGGACATACAGCGAGATGTTTGCTGCTTTTACATTTGGCTGTTGGGAGATTTACAGCACAAAGATATCTAGTTGATTTGAAGCAGTTCCGAGAAAGTCTAAGCATAATCCCCACTTTTCCCTCCTGGCACTTCCCATGTGGGAGATACCGCAAGACGTTTCTGTGTATTGGGTACAGCGCTCTGCAGGGTGTTAGCAGAGACTTTCCCGGGACAGTGAAACCCTATGTCAGAGACACTGAGAAGAAGCCCCAACGTTCCTTCCAGGCACTTTCAGTGTGCGCGCCTTCTCCACGTGGTTCCTGGTTTCACTGCAGCTCTGAAGAGAATGTTAGCAAAGAGGTAACCGGGACAGTGCAAACAGTACTCAAAGACAGGGAGAGCAAGCTCTCTCTTGGCACTTTGGATGTGGAACATACAGCGAGATGTTTGCTGCTTTTACATTTGGCTGTTGGGAGATTTACAGCACAAAGATATCTAGTTGATTTGAAGCAGTTCCGAGAAAGTCTAAGCATAATCCCCACTTTTCCCTCCTGGCACTTTCCATGTGGGAGATACCGCAAGACGTTTCTGTGTATTGGGTACAGCGCTCTGCAGGGTGTTAGCAGAGACTTTCCCGGGACAGTGAAACCCTATGTCAGAGACACTGAGAAGAAGCCCCAACGTTCCTTCCAGGCACTTTCAGTGTGGGTGCCTTCTCCACGTGGTTCCTGGTTTCACTGCAGCTCTGAAGAGAATGTTAGCAAAGAGGTAACCGGGACAGTGCAAACAGTACTCAAAGACAGGGAGAGCAAGCTCTCTCTTGGCAATTTGGATGTGGGACATACAGCGAGATGTTTGCTGCTTTTACATTTGGCTGTTGGGAGATTTACAGCACAAAGATATCTAGTTGATTTGAAGCAGTTCCGAGAAAGTCTAAGCATAATCCCCACTTTTCCCTCCTGGCACTTTCCATGTGGGAGATACCGCAAGACGTTTCTGTGTATTGGGTACAGCGCTCTGCAGGGTGTTAGCAGAGACTTTCCCGGGACAGTGAAACCCTATGTCAGAGACACTGAGAAGAAGCCGCAACGTTCCTTCCAGGCACTTTCAGTGTGGGTGCCTTCTCCACGTGGTTCCTGGTTTCACTGCAGCTCTGAAGAGAATGTTAGCAAAGAGGTAACCGGGACAGTGCAAACAGTACTCAAAGACAGGGAGAGCAAGCTCTCTCTTGGCACTTTGGATGTGGGACATACAGCGAGATGTTTGCTGCTTTTACATTTGGCTGTTGGGAGATTTACAGCACAAAGATATCTAGTTGATTTGAAGCAGTTCCGAGAAAGTCTAAGCATAATCCCCACTTTTCCCTCCTGGCACTTTCCATGTGGGAGATACCGCAAGACGTTTCTGTGTATTGGGTACAGCGCTCTGCAGGGTGTTAGCAGAGACTTTCCCGGGACAGTGAAACCCTATGTCAGAGACACTGAGAAGAAGCCGCAACGTTCCTTCCAGGCACTTTCAGTGTGGGTGCCTTCTCCACGTGGTTCCTGGTTTCACTGCAGCTCTGAAGAGAATGTTAGCAAAGAGGTAACCGGGACAGTGCAAACAGTACTCAAAGACAGGGAGAGCAAGCTCTCTCTTGGCAATTTGGATGTGGGACATACAGCGAGATGTTTGCTGCTTTTACATTTGGCTGTTGGGAGATTTACAGCACAAAGATATCTAGTTGATTTGAAGCAGTTCCGAGAAAGTCTAAGCATAATCCCCACTTTTCCCTCCTGGCACTTTCCATGTGGGAGATACCGCAAGACGTTTCTGTGTATTGGGTACAGCGCTCTGCAGGGTGTTAGCAGAGACTTTCCCGGGACAGTGAAACCCTATGTCAGAGACACTGAGAAGAAGCCCCAACGTTCCTTCCAGGCACTTTCAGTGTGCGCGCCTTCTCCACGTGGTTCCTGGTTTCACTGCAGCTCTGAAGAGAATGTTAGCAAAGAGGTAACCGGGACAGTGCAAACAGTACTCAAAGACAGGGAGAGCAAGCTCTCTCTTGGCACTTTGGATGTGGAACATACAGCGAGATGTTTGCTGCTTTTACATTTGGCTGTTGGGAGATTTACAGCACAAAGATATCTAGTTGATTTGAAGCAGTTCCGAGAAAGTCTAAGCATAATCCCCACTTTTCCCTCCTGGCACTTTCCATGTGGGAGATACCGCAAGACGTTTCTGTGTATTGGGTACAGCGCTCTGCAGGGTGTTAGCAGAGACTTTCCCGGGACAGTGAAACCCTATGTCAGAGACACTGAGAAGAAGCCCCAATGTTCCTTCTAGTCATTTTCAGTGTGGGTGCCTTCTCCACGTGGTTCCTGGTTTCACAGCAGCTCTGAAGAGAATGTTAGCAAAGAGGTAACCGGGACAGTGCAAACAGTACTCAAAGACAGGGAGAGCAAGCTCTCTCTTGGCACTTTGGATGTGGGACATACAGCGAGATGTTTGCTGCTTTTACATTTGGCTGTTGGGAGATTTACAGCACAAAGATATCTAGTTGATTTGAAGCAGTTCCGAGAAAGTCTAAGCATAATCCCCACTTTTCCCTCCTGGCACTTTCCATGTGGGAGATACCGCAAGACGTTTCTGTGTATTGGGTACAGCGCTCTGCAGGGTGTTAGCAGAGACTTTCCCGGGACAGTGAAACCCTATGTCAGAGACACTGAGAAGAAGCCCCAACGTTCCTTCCAGGCACTTTCAGTGTGCGCGCCTTCTCCACGTGGTTCCTGGTTTCACTGCAGCTCTGAAGAGAATGTTAGCAAAGAGGTAACCGGGACAGTGCAAACAGTACTCAAAGACAGGGAGAGCAAGCTCTCTCTTGGCACTTTGGATGTGGGACATACAGCGAGATGTTTGCTGCTTTTACATTTGGCTGTTGGGAGATTTACAGCACAAAGATATCTAGTTGATTTGAAGCAGTTCCGAGAAAGTCTAAGCATAATCCCCACTTTTCCCTCCTGGCACTTTCCATGTGGGAGATACCGCAAGACGTTTCTGTATATTGGGTACAGCGCTCTGCAGGGTGTTAGCAGAGACTTTCCCGGGACAGTGAAACCCTATGTCAGAGACACTGAGAAGAAGCCCCAACGTTCCTTCCAGGCACTTTCAGTGTGGGTGCCTTCTCCACGTGGTTCCTGGTTTCACAGCAGCTCTGAAGAGAATGTTAGCAAAGAGGTAACCGGGACAGTGCAAACAGTACTCAAAGACAGGGAGAGCAAGCTCTCTCTTGGCACTTTGGATGTGGGACATACAGCGAGATGTTTGCTGCTTTTACATTTGGCTGTTGGGAGATTTACAGCACAAAGATATCTAGTTGATTTGAAGCAGTTCCGAGAAAGTCTAAGCATAATCCCTTCTTCTCCCTCCTGGCACTTTCCATGTGGGAGATACCGCAAGACGTTTCTGTGTATTGGGTACAGCGCTCTGCAGGGTGTTAGCAGAGACTTTCCCGGGACAGTGAAACCCTATGTCAGAGACACGGAGAAGAAGCCCCAACGTTCCTTCCAGGCACTTTCAGTGTGCGCGCCTTCTCCACGTGGTTCCTGGTTTCACTGCAGCTCTGAAGAGAATGTTAGCAAAGAGGTAACCGGGACAGTGCAAACAGTACTCAAAGACAGGGAGAGCAAGCTCTCTCTTGGCACTTTGGATGTGGGACATACAGCGAGATGTTTGCTGCTTTTACATTTGGCTGTTGGGAGATTTACAGCACAAAGATATCTAGTTGATTTGAAGCAGTTCCGAGAAAGTCTAAGCATAATCCCCACTTTTCCCTCCTGGCACTTTCCATGTGGGAGATACCGCAAGACGTTTCTGTGTATTGGGTACAGCGCTCTGCAGGGTGTTAGCAGATACTTTCCCGGGACAGTGAAACCCTATGTCAGAGACACTGAGAAGAAGCCCCAACGTTCCTTCCAGGCACTTTCAGTGTGCGCGCCTTCTCCACGTGGTTCCTGGTTTCACTGCAGCTCTGAAGAGAATGTTAGCAAAGAGGTAACCGGGACAGTGCAAACAGTACTCAAAGACAGGGAGAGCAAGCTCTCTCTTGGCACTTTGGATGTGGGACATACAGCGAGATGTTTGCTGCTTTTACATTTGGCTGTTGGGAGATTTACAGCACAAAGATATCTAGTTGATTTGAAGCAGTTCCGAGAAAGTCTAAGCATAATCCCCACTTTTCCCTCCTGGCACTTTCCATGTGGGAGATACCGCAAGACGTTTCTGTATATTGGGTACAGCGCTCTGCAGGGTGTTAGCAGAGACTTTCCCGGGACAGTGAAACCCTATGTCAGAGACACCGAGAAGAAGCCCCAACGTTCCTTCCAGGCACTTTCAGTGTGGGTGCCTTCTCCACGTGGTTCCTGGTTTCACTACGGCTCTGAAGAGAATGTTAGCAAAGAGGTAACCGGGACAGTGCAAACAGTACTCAAAGACAGGGAGAGCAAGCTCTCTCTTGGCACTTTGGATGTGGGACATACAGCGAGATGTTTGCTGCTTTTACATTTGGCTGTTGGGAGATTTACAGCACAAAGATATCTAGTTGATTTGAAGCAGTTCCGAGAAAGTCTAAGCATAATCCCCACTTTTCCCTCCTGGCACTTTCCACGTGGGAGATACCGCAAGACGTTTCTGTGTATTGGGTACAGCGCTCTGCAGGGTGTTAGCAGAGACTTTCCCGGGACAGTGAAACCCTATGTCAGAGACACTGAGAAGAAGCCCCAACGTTCCTTCCAGGCACTTTCAGTGTGGGTGCCTTCTCCACGTGGTTCCTGGTTTCACTGCAGCTCTGAAGAGAATGTTAGCAAAGAGGTAACCGGGACAGTGCAAACAGTACTCAAAGACAGGGAGAGCAAGCTCTCTCTTGGCACTTTGGATGTGGGACATACAGCGAGATGTTTGCTGCTTTTACATTTGGCTGTTGGGAGATTTACAGCACAAAGATATCTAGTTGATTTGAAGCAGTTCCGAGAAAGTCTAAGCATAATCCCCACTTTTCCCTCCTGGCACTTTCCATGTGGGAGATACCGCAAGACGTTTCTGTGTATTGGGTACAGCGCTCTGCAGGGTGTTAGCAGATACTTTCCCGGGACAGTGAAACCCTATGTCAGAGACACTGAGAAGAAGCCCCAACGTTCCTTCCAGGCACTTTCAGTGTGCGCGCCTTCTCCACGTGGTTCCTGGTTTCACTGCAGCTCTGAAGAGAATGTTAGCAAAGAGGTAACCGGGACAGTGCAAACAGTACTCAAAGACAGGGAGAGCAAGCTCTCTCTTGGCAATTTGGATGTGGGACATACAGCGAGATGTTTGCTGCTTTTACATTTGGCTGTTGGGAGATTTACAGCACAAAGATATCTAGTTGATTTGAAGCAGTTCCGAGAAAGTCTAAGCATAATCCCCACTTTTCCCTCCTGGCACTTTCCATGTGGGAGATACCGCAAGACGTTTCTGTGTATTGGGTACAGCGCTCTGCAGGGTGTTAGCAGATACTTTCCGGGGACAGTGAAACCCTATGTCAGAGACACTGAGAAGAAGCCCCAACGTTCCTTCCAGGCACTTTCAGTGTGCGCGCCTTCTCCACGTGGTTCCTGGTTTCACTGCAGCTCTGAAGAGAATGTTAGCAAAGAGGTAACCGGGACAGTGCAAACAGTACTCAAAGACAGGGAGAGCAAGCTCTCTCTTGGCACTTTGGATGTGGAACATACAGCGAGATGTTTGCTGCTTTTACATTTGGCTGTTGGGAGATTTACAGCACAAAGATATCTAGTTGATTTGAAGCAGTTCCGAGAAAGTCTAAGCATAATCCCCACTTTTCCCTCCTGGCACTTTCCATGTGGGAGATACCGCAAGACGTTTCTGTGTATTGGGTACAGCGCTCTGCAGGGTGTTAGCAGAGACTTTCCCGGGACAGTGAAACCCTATGTCAGAGACAATGAAAAGAAGCCCCAACGTTCCTTCTAGTCATTTTCAGTGTGGGTGCCTTCTCCACGTGGTTCCTGGTTTCACAGCAGCTCTGAAGAGAATGTTAGCAAAGAGGTAACCGGGACAGTGCAAACAGTACTCAAAGACAGGGAGAGCAAGCTCTCTCTTGGCACTTTGGATGTGGGACATACAGCGAGATGTTTGCTGCTTTTACATTTGGCTGTTGGGAGATTTACAGCACAAAGATATCTAGTTGATTTGAAGCAGTTCCGAGAAAGTCTAAGCATAATCCCCACTTTTCCCTCCTGGCACTTCCCATGTGGGAGATACCGCAAGACGTTTCTGTGTATTGGGTACAGCGCTCTGCAGGGTGTTAGCAGAGACTTTCCCGGGACAGTGAAACCCTATGTCAGAGACACTGAGAAGAAGCCCCAACGTTCCTTCCAGGCACTTTCAGTGTGCGCGCCTTCTCCACGTGGTTCCTGGTTTCACTGCAGCTCTGAAGAGAATGTTAGCAAAGAGGTAACCGGGACAGTGCAAACAGTACTCAAAGACAGGGAGAGCAAGCTCTCTCTTGGCACTTTGGATGTGGAACATACAGCGAGATGTTTGCTGCTTTTACATTTGGCTGTTGGGAGATTTACAGCACAAAGATATCTAGTTGATTTGAAGCAGTTCCGAGAAAGTCTAAGCATAATCCCCACTTTTCCCTCCTGGCACTTTCCATGTGGGAGATACCGCAAGACGTTTCTGTGTATTGGGTACAGCGCTCTGCAGGGTGTTAGCAGAGACTTTCCCGGGACAGTGAAACCCTATGTCAGAGACACTGAGAAGAAGCCCCAACGTTCCTTCCAGGCACTTTCAGTGTGGGTGCCTTCTCCACGTGGTTCCTGGTTTCACTGCAGCTCTGAAGAGAATGTTAGCAAAGAGGTAACCGGGACAGTGCAAACAGTACTCAAAGACAGGGAGAGCAAGCTCTCTCTTGGCAATTTGGATGTGGGACATACAGCGAGATGTTTGCTGCTTTTACATTTGGCTGTTGGGAGATTTACAGCACAAAGATATCTAGTTGATTTGAAGCAGTTCCGAGAAAGTCTAAGCATAATCCCCACTTTTCCCTCCTGGCACTTTCCATGTGGGAGATACCGCAAGACGTTTCTGTGTATTGGGTACAGCGCTCTGCAGGGTGTTAGCAGAGACTTTCCCGGGACAGTGAAACCCTATGTCAGAGACACTGAGAAGAAGCCGCAACGTTCCTTCCAGGCACTTTCAGTGTGGGTGCCTTCTCCACGTGGTTCCTGGTTTCACTGCAGCTCTGAAGAGAATGTTAGCAAAGAGGTAACCGGGACAGTGCAAACAGTACTCAAAGACAGGGAGAGCAAGCTCTCTCTTGGCAATTTGGATGTGGGACATACAGCGAGATGTTTGCTGCTTTTACATTTGGCTGTTGGGAGATTTACAGCACAAAGATATCTAGTTGATTTGAAGCAGTTCCGAGAAAGTCTAAGCATAATCCCCACTTTTCCCTCCTGGCACTTTCCATGTGGGAGATACCGCAAGACGTTTCTGTGTATTGGGTACAGCGCTCTGCAGGGTGTTAGCAGATACTTTCCCGGGACAGTGAAACCCTATGTCAGAGACACTGAGAAGAAGCCGCAACGTTCCTTCCAGGCACTTTCAGTGTGCGCGCCTTCTCCACGTGGTTCCTGGTTTCACTGCAGCTCTGAAGAGAATGTTAGCAAAGAGGTAACCGGGACAGTGCAAACAGTACTCAAAGACAGGGAGAGCAAGCTCTCTCTTGGCAATTTGGATGTGGGACATACAGCGAGATGTTTGCTGCTTTTACATTTGGCTGTTGGGAGATTTACAGCACAAAGATATCTAGTTGATTTGAAGCAGTTCCGAGAAAGTCTAAGCATAATCCCCACTTTTCCCTCCTGGCACTTTCCATGTGGGAGATACCGCAAGACGTTTCTGTGTATTGGGTACAGCGCTCTGCAGGGTGTTAGCAGATACTTTCCGGGGACAGTGAAACCCTATGTCAGAGACACTGAGAAGAAGCCCCAACGTTCCTTCCAGGCACTTTCAGTGTGCGCGCCTTCTCCACGTGGTTCCTGGTTTCACTGCAGCTCTGAAGAGAATGTTAGCAAAGAGGTAACCGGGACAGTGCAAACAGTACTCAAAGACAGGGAGAGCAAGCTCTCTCTTGGCACTTTGGATGTGGAACATACAGCGAGATGTTTGCTGCTTTTACATTTGGCTGTTGGGAGATTTACAGCACAAAGATATCTAGTTGATTTGAAGCAGTTCCGAGAAAGTCTAAGCATAATCCCCACTTTTCCCTCCTGGCACTTTCCATGTGGGAGATACCGCAAGACGTTTCTGTGTATTGGGTACAGCGCTCTGCAGGGTGTTAGCAGAGACTTTCCCGGGACAGTGAAACCCTATGTCAGAGACAATGAAAAGAAGCCCCAACGTTCCTTCTAGTCATTTTCAGTGTGGGTGCCTTCTCCACGTGGTTCCTGGTTTCACAGCAGCTCTGAAGAGAATGTTAGCAAAGAGGTAACCGGGACAGTGCAAACAGTACTCAAAGACAGGGAGAGCAAGCTCTCTCTTGGCACTTTGGATGTGGGACATACAGCGAGATGTTTGCTGCTTTTACATTTGGCTGTTGGGAGATTTACAGCACAAAGATATCTAGTTGATTTGAAGCAGTTCCGAGAAAGTCTAAGCATAATCCCCACTTTTCCCTCCTGGCACTTCCCATGTGGGAGATACCGCAAGACGTTTCTGTGTATTGGGTACAGCGCTCTGCAGGGTGTTAGCAGAGACTTTCCCGGGACAGTGAAACCCTATGTCAGAGACACTGAGAAGAAGCCCCAACGTTCCTTCCAGGCACTTTCAGTGTGCGCGCCTTCTCCACGTGGTTCCTGGTTTCACTGCAGCTCTGAAGAGAATGTTAGCAAAGAGGTAACCGGGACAGTGCAAACAGTACTCAAAGACAGGGAGAGCAAGCTCTCTCTTGGCACTTTGGATGTGGAACATACAGCGAGATGTTTGCTGCTTTTACATTTGGCTGTTGGGAGATTTACAGCACAAAGATATCTAGTTGATTTGAAGCAGTTCCGAGAAAGTCTAAGCATAATCCCCACTTTTCCCTCCTGGCACTTTCCATGTGGGAGATACCGCAAGACGTTTCTGTGTATTGGGTACAGCGCTCTGCAGGGTGTTAGCAGAGACTTTCCCGGGACAGTGAAACCCTATGTCAGAGACACTGAGAAGAAGCCCCAACGTTCCTTCCAGGCACTTTCAGTGTGGGTGCCTTCTCCACGTGGTTCCTGGTTTCACTGCAGCTCTGAAGAGAATGTTAGCAAAGAGGTAACCGGGACAGTGCAAACAGTACTCAAAGACAGGGAGAGCAAGCTCTCTCTTGGCAATTTGGATGTGGGACATACAGCGAGATGTTTGCTGCTTTTACATTTGGCTGTTGGGAGATTTACAGCACAAAGATATCTAGTTGATTTGAAGCAGTTCCGAGAAAGTCTAAGCATAATCCCCACTTTTCCCTCCTGGCACTTTCCATGTGGGAGATACCGCAAGACGTTTCTGTGTATTGGGTACAGCGCTCTGCAGGGTGTTAGCAGAGACTTTCCCGGGACAGTGAAACCCTATGTCAGAGACACTGAGAAGAAGCCGCAACGTTCCTTCCAGGCACTTTCAGTGTGGGTGCCTTCTCCACGTGGTTCCTGGTTTCACTGCAGCTCTGAAGAGAATGTTAGCAAAGAGGTAACCGGGACAGTGCAAACAGTACTCAAAGACAGGGAGAGCAAGCTCTCTCTTGGCAATTTGGATGTGGGACATACAGCGAGATGTTTGCTGCTTTTACATTTGGCTGTTGGGAGATTTACAGCACAAAGATATCTAGTTGATTTGAAGCAGTTCCGAGAAAGTCTAAGCATAATCCCCACTTTTCCCTCCTGGCACTTTCCATGTGGGAGATACCGCAAGACGTTTCTGTGTATTGGGTACAGCGCTCTGCAGGGTGTTAGCAGAGACTTTCCCGGGACAGTGAAACCCTATGTCAGAGACACTGAGAAGAAGCCGCAACGTTCCTTCCAGGCACTTTCAGTGTGGGTGCCTTCTCCACGTGGTTCCTGGTTTCACTGCAGCTCTGAAGAGAATGTTAGCAAAGAGGTAACCGGGACAGTGCAAACAGTACTCAAAGACAGGGAGAGCAAGCTCTCTCTTGGCACTTTGGATGTGGGACATACAGCGAGATGTTTGCTGCTTTTACATTTGGCTGTTGGGAGATTTACAGCACAAAGATATCTAGTTGATTTGAAGCAGTTCCGAGAAAGTCTAAGCATAATCCCCACTTTTCCCTCCTGGCACTTTCCATGTGGGAGATACCGCAAGACGTTTCTGTGTATTGGGTACAGCGCTCTGCAGGGTGTTAGCAGAGACTTTCCCGGGACAGTGAAACCCTATGTCAGAGACACTGAGAAGAAGCCGCAACGTTCCTTCCAGGCACTTTCAGTGTGGGTGCCTTCTCCACGTGGTTCCTGGTTTGACTGCAGCTCTGAAGAGAATGTTAGCAAAGAGGTAACCGGGACAGTGCAAACAGTACTCAAAGACAGGGAGAGCAAGCTCTCTCTTGGCAATTTGGATGTGGGACATACAGCGAGATGTTTGCTGCTTTTACATTTGGCTGTTGGGAGATTTACAGCACAAAGATATCTAGTTGATTTGAAGCAGTTCCGAGAAAGTCTAAGCATAATCCCCACTTTTCCCTCCTGGCACTTTCCATGTGGGAGATACCGCAAGACGTTTCTGTGTATTGGGTACAGCGCTCTGCAGGGTGTTAGCAGAGACTTTCCCGGGACAGTGAAACCCTATGTCAGAGACACTGAGAAGAAGCCGCAACGTTCCTTCCAGGCACTTTCAGTGTGGGTGCCTTCTCCACGTGGTTCCTGGTTTCACTGCAGCTCTGAAGAGAATGTTAGCAAAGAGGTAACCGGGACAGTGCAAACAGTACTCAAAGACAGGGAGAGCAAGCTCTCTCTTGGCACTTTGGATGTGGAACATACAGCGAGATGTTTGCTGCTTTTACATTTGGCTGTTGGGAGATTTACAGCACAAAGATATCTAGTTGATTTGAAGCAGTTCCGAGAAAGTCTAAGCATAATCCCCACTTTTCCCTCCTGGCACTTTCCATGTGGGAGATACCGCAAGACGTTTCTGTGTATTGGGTACAGCGCTCTGCAGGGTGTTAGCAGAGACTTTCCCGGGACAGTGAAACCCTATGTCAGAGACACCGAGAAGAAGCCCCAACGTTCCTTCCAGGCACTTTCAGTGTGGGTGCCTTCTCCACGTGGTTCCTGGTTTCACTACGGCTCTGAAGAGAATGTTAGCAAAGAGGTAACCGGGACAGTGCAAACAGTACTCAAAGACAGGGAGAGCAAGCTCTCTCTTGGCACTTTGGATGTGGGACATACAGCGAGATGTTTGCTGCTTTTACATTTGGCTGTTGGGAGATTTACAGCACAAAGATATCTAGTTGATTTGAAGCAGTTCCGAGAAAGTCTAAGCATAATCCCCACTTTTCCCTCCTGGCACTTTCCACGTGGGAGATACCGCAAGACGTTTCTGTGTATTGGGTACAGCGCTCTGCAGGGTGTTAGCAGAGACTTTCCCGGGACAGTGAAACCCTATGTCAGAGACACTGAGAAGAAGCCGCAACGTTCCTTCCAGGCACTTTCAGTGTGGGTGCCTTCTCCACGTGGTTCCTGGTTTCACTGCAGCTCTGAAGAGAATGTTAGCAAAGAGGTAACCGGGACAGTGCAAACAGTACTCAAAGACAGGGAGAGCAAGCTCTCTCTTGGCAATTTGGATGTGGGACATACAGCGAGATGTTTGCTGCTTTTACATTTGGCTGTTGGGAGATTTACAGCACAAAGATATCTAGTTGATTTGAAGCAGTTCCGAGAAAGTCTAAGCATAATCCCCACTTTTCCCTCCTGGCACTTTCCATGTGGGAGATACCGCAAGACGTTTCTGTGTATTGGGTACAGCGCTCTGCAGGGTGTTAGCAGATACTTTCCCGGGACAGTGAAACCCTATGTCAGAGACACTGAGAAGAAGCCGCAACGTTCCTTCCAGGCACTTTCAGTGTGCGCGCCTTCTCCACGTGGTTCCTGGTTTCACTGCAGCTCTGAAGAGAATGTTAGCAAAGAGGTAACCGGGACAGTGCAAACAGTACTCAAAGACAGGGAGAGCAAGCTCTCTCTTGGCAATTTGGATGTGGGACATACAGCGAGATGTTTGCTGCTTTTACATTTGGCTGTTGGGAGATTTACAGCACAAAGATATCTAGTTGATTTGAAGCAGTTCCGAGAAAGTCTAAGCATAATCCCCACTTTTCCCTCCTGGCACTTTCCATGTGGGAGATACCGCAAGACGTTTCTGTGTATTGGGTACAGCGCTCTGCAGGGTGTTAGCAGATACTTTCCGGGGACAGTGAAACCCTATGTCAGAGACACTGAGAAGAAGCCCCAACGTTCCTTCCAGGCACTTTCAGTGTGCGCGCCTTCTCCACGTGGTTCCTGGTTTCACTGCAGCTCTGAAGAGAATGTTAGCAAAGAGGTAACCGGGACAGTGCAAACAGTACTCAAAGACAGGGAGAGCAAGCTCTCTCTTGGCACTTTGGATGTGGAACATACAGCGAGATGTTTGCTGCTTTTACATTTGGCTGTTGGGAGATTTACAGCACAAAGATATCTAGTTGATTTGAAGCAGTTCCGAGAAAGTCTAAGCATAATCCCCACTTTTCCCTCCTGGCACTTTCCATGTGGGAGATACCGCAAGACGTTTCTGTGTATTGGGTACAGCGCTCTGCAGGGTGTTAGCAGAGACTTTCCCGGGACAGTGAAACCCTATGTCAGAGACAATGAAAAGAAGCCCCAACGTTCCTTCTAGTCATTTTCAGTGTGGGTGCCTTCTCCACGTGGTTCCTGGTTTCACAGCAGCTCTGAAGAGAATGTTAGCAAAGAGGTAACCGGGACAGTGCAAACAGTACTCAAAGACAGGGAGAGCAAGCTCTCTCTTGGCACTTTGGATGTGGGACATACAGCGAGATGTTTGCTGCTTTTACATTTGGCTGTTGGGAGATTTACAGCACAAAGATATCTAGTTGATTTGAAGCAGTTCCGAGAAAGTCTAAGCATAATCCCCACTTTTCCCTCCTGGCACTTCCCATGTGGGAGATACCGCAAGACGTTTCTGTGTATTGGGTACAGCGCTCTGCAGGGTGTTAGCAGAGACTTTCCCGGGACAGTGAAACCCTATGTCAGAGACACTGAGAAGAAGCCCCAACGTTCCTTCCAGGCACTTTCAGTGTGCGCGCCTTCTCCACGTGGTTCCTGGTTTCACTGCAGCTCTGAAGAGAATGTTAGCAAAGAGGTAACCGGGACAGTGCAAACAGTACTCAAAGACAGGGAGAGCAAGCTCTCTCTTGGCACTTTGGATGTGGAACATACAGCGAGATGTTTGCTGCTTTTACATTTGGCTGTTGGGAGATTTACAGCACAAAGATATCTAGTTGATTTGAAGCAGTTCCGAGAAAGTCTAAGCATAATCCCCACTTTTCCCTCCTGGCACTTTCCATGTGGGAGATACCGCAAGACGTTTCTGTGTATTGGGTACAGCGCTCTGCAGGGTGTTAGCAGAGACTTTCCCGGGACAGTGAAACCCTATGTCAGAGACACTGAGAAGAAGCCCCAACGTTCCTTCCAGGCACTTTCAGTGTGGGTGCCTTCTCCACGTGGTTCCTGGTTTCACTGCAGCTCTGAAGAGAATGTTAGCAAAGAGGTAACCGGGACAGTGCAAACAGTACTCAAAGACAGGGAGAGCAAGCTCTCTCTTGGCAATTTGGATGTGGGACATACAGCGAGATGTTTGCTGCTTTTACATTTGGCTGTTGGGAGATTTACAGCACAAAGATATCTAGTTGATTTGAAGCAGTTCCGAGAAAGTCTAAGCATAATCCCCACTTTTCCCTCCTGGCACTTTCCATGTGGGAGATACCGCAAGACGTTTCTGTGTATTGGGTACAGCGCTCTGCAGGGTGTTAGCAGAGACTTTCCCGGGACAGTGAAACCCTATGTCAGAGACACTGAGAAGAAGCCGCAACGTTCCTTCCAGGCACTTTCAGTGTGGGTGCCTTCTCCACGTGGTTCCTGGTTTCACTGCAGCTCTGAAGAGAATGTTAGCAAAGAGGTAACCGGGACAGTGCAAACAGTACTCAAAGACAGGGAGAGCAAGCTCTCTCTTGGCAATTTGGATGTGGGACATACAGCGAGATGTTTGCTGCTTTTACATTTGGCTGTTGGGAGATTTACAGCACAAAGATATCTAGTTGATTTGAAGCAGTTCCGAGAAAGTCTAAGCATAATCCCCACTTTTCCCTCCTGGCACTTTCCATGTGGGAGATACCGCAAGACGTTTCTGTGTATTGGGTACAGCGCTCTGCAGGGTGTTAGCAGAGACTTTCCCGGGACAGTGAAACCCTATGTCAGAGACACTGAGAAGAAGCCGCAACGTTCCTTCCAGGCACTTTCAGTGTGGGTGCCTTCTCCACGTGGTTCCTGGTTTCACTGCAGCTCTGAAGAGAATGTTAGCAAAGAGGTAACCGGGACAGTGCAAACAGTACTCAAAGACAGGGAGAGCAAGCTCTCTCTTGGCACTTTGGATGTGGGACATACAGCGAGATGTTTGCTGCTTTTACATTTGGCTGTTGGGAGATTTACAGCACAAAGATATCTAGTTGATTTGAAGCAGTTCCGAGAAAGTCTAAGCATAATCCCCACTTTTCCCTCCTGGCACTTTCCATGTGGGAGATACCGCAAGACGTTTCTGTGTATTGGGTACAGCGCTCTGCAGGGTGTTAGCAGAGACTTTCCCGGGACAGTGAAACCCTATGTCAGAGACACTGAGAAGAAGCCGCAACGTTCCTTCCAGGCACTTTCAGTGTGGGTGCCTTCTCCACGTGGTTCCTGGTTTGACTGCAGCTCTGAAGAGAATGTTAGCAAAGAGGTAACCGGGACAGTGCAAACAGTACTCAAAGACAGGGAGAGCAAGCTCTCTCTTGGCAATTTGGATGTGGGACATACAGCGAGATGTTTGCTGCTTTTACATTTGGCTGTTGGGAGATTTACAGCACAAAGATATCTAGTTGATTTGAAGCAGTTCCGAGAAAGTCTAAGCATAATCCCCACTTTTCCCTCCTGGCACTTTCCATGTGGGAGATACCGCAAGACGTTTCTGTGTATTGGGTACAGCGCTCTGCAGGGTGTTAGCAGAGACTTTCCCGGGACAGTGAAACCCTATGTCAGAGACACTGAGAAGAAGCCGCAACGTTCCTTCCAGGCACTTTCAGTGTGGGTGCCTTCTCCACGTGGTTCCTGGTTTCACTGCAGCTCTGAAGAGAATGTTAGCAAAGAGGTAACCGGGACAGTGCAAACAGTACTCAAAGACAGGGAGAGCAAGCTCTCTCTTGGCACTTTGGATGTGGAACATACAGCGAGATGTTTGCTGCTTTTACATTTGGCTGTTGGGAGATTTACAGCACAAAGATATCTAGTTGATTTGAAGCAGTTCCGAGAAAGTCTAAGCATAATCCCCACTTTTCCCTCCTGGCACTTTCCATGTGGGAGATACCGCAAGACGTTTCTGTGTATTGGGTACAGCGCTCTGCAGGGTGTTAGCAGAGACTTTCCCGGGACAGTGAAACCCTATGTCAGAGACACCGAGAAGAAGCCCCAACGTTCCTTCCAGGCACTTTCAGTGTGGGTGCCTTCTCCACGTGGTTCCTGGTTTCACTACGGCTCTGAAGAGAATGTTAGCAAAGAGGTAACCGGGACAGTGCAAACAGTACTCAAAGACAGGGAGAGCAAGCTCTCTCTTGGCACTTTGGATGTGGGACATACAGCGAGATGTTTGCTGCTTTTACATTTGGCTGTTGGGAGATTTACAGCACAAAGATATCTAGTTGATTTGAAGCAGTTCCGAGAAAGTCTAAGCATAATCCCCACTTTTCCCTCCTGGCACTTTCCACGTGGGAGATACCGCAAGACGTTTCTGTGTATTGGGTACAGCGCTCTGCAGGGTGTTAGCAGAGACTTTCCCGGGACAGTGAAACCCTATGTCAGAGACACTGAGAAGAAGCCCCAACGTTCCTTCCAGGCACTTTCAGTGTGGGTGCCTTCTCCACGTGGTTCCTGGTTTCACTGCAGCTCTGAAGAGAATGTTAGCAAAGAGGTAACCGGGACAGTGCAAACAGTACTCAAAGACAGGGAGAGCAAGCTCTCTCTTGGCACTTTGGATGTGGGACATACAGCGAGATGTTTGCTGCTTTTACATTTGGCTGTTGGGAGATTTACAGCACAAAGATATCTAGTTGATTTGAAGCAGTTCCGAGAAAGTCTAAGCATAATCCCCACTTTTCCCTCCTGGCACTTTCCATGTGGGAGATACCGCAAGACGTTTCTGTGTATTGGGTACAGCGCTCTGCAGGGTGTTAGCAGATACTTTCCCGGGACAGTGAAACCCTATGTCAGAGACACTGAGAAGAAGCCCCAATGTTCCTTCCAGGCACTTTCAGTGTGCGCGCCTTCTCCACGTGGTTCCTGGTTTCACTGCAGCTCTGAAGAGAATGTTAGCAAAGAGGTAACCGGGACAGTGCAAACAGTACTCAAAGACAGGGAGAGCAAGCTCTCTCTTGGCACTTTGGATGTGGGACATACAGCGAGATGTTTGCTGCTTTTACATTTGGCTGTTGGGAGATTTACAGCACAAAGATATCTAGTTGATTTGAAGCAGTTCCGAGAAAGTCTAAGCATAATCCCCACTTTTCCCTCCTGGCACTTCCCATGTGGGAGATACCGCAAGACGTTTCTGTGTATTGGGTACAGCGCTCTGCAGGGTGTTAGCAGAGACTTTCCCGGGACAGTGAAACCCTATGTCAGAGACACTGAGAAGAAGCCCCAACGTTCCTTCCAGGCACTTTCAGTGTGCGCGCCTTCTCCACGTGGTTCCTGGTTTCACTGCAGCTCTGAAGAGAATGTTAGCAAAGAGGTAACCGGGACAGTGCAAACAGTACTCAAAGACAGGGAGAGCAAGCTCTCTCTTGGCACTTTGGATGTGGAACATACAGCGAGATGTTTGCTGCTTTTACATTTGGCTGTTGGGAGATTTACAGCACAAAGATATCTAGTTGATTTGAAGCAGTTCCGAGAAAGTCTAAGCATAATCCCCACTTTTCCCTCCTGGCACTTTCCATGTGGGAGATACCGCAAGACGTTTCTGTGTATTGGGTACAGCGCTCTGCAGGGTGTTAGCAGAGACTTTCCCGGGACAGTGAAACCCTATGTCAGAGACACTGAGAAGAAGCCCCAACGTTCCTTCCAGGCACTTTCAGTGTGGGTGCCTTCTCCACGTGGTTCCTGGTTTCACTGCAGCTCTGAAGAGAATGTTAGCAAAGAGGTAACCGGGACAGTGCAAACAGTACTCAAAGACAGGGAGAGCAAGCTCTCTCTTGGCAATTTGGATGTGGGACATACAGCGAGATGTTTGCTGCTTTTACATTTGGCTGTTGGGAGATTTACAGCACAAAGATATCTAGTTGATTTGAAGCAGTTCCGAGAAAGTCTAAGCATAATCCCCACTTTTCCCTCCTGGCACTTTCCATGTGGGAGATACCGCAAGACGTTTCTGTGTATTGGGTACAGCGCTCTGCAGGGTGTTAGCAGAGACTTTCCCGGGACAGTGAAACCCTATGTCAGAGACACTGAGAAGAAGCCGCAACGTTCCTTCCAGGCACTTTCAGTGTGGGTGCCTTCTCCACGTGGTTCCTGGTTTCACTGCAGCTCTGAAGAGAATGTTAGCAAAGAGGTAACCGGGACAGTGCAAACAGTACTCAAAGACAGGGAGAGCAAGCTCTCTCTTGGCACTTTGGATGTGGAACATACAGCGAGATGTTTGCTGCTTTTACATTTGGCTGTTGGGAGATTTACAGCACAAAGATATCTAGTTGATTTGAAGCAGTTCCGAGAAAGTCTAAGCATAATCCCCACTTTTCCCTCCTGGCACTTTCCATGTGGGAGATACCGCAAGACGTTTCTGTGTATTGGGTACAGCGCTCTGCAGGGTGTTAGCAGAGACTTTCCCGGGACAGTGAAACCCTATGTCAGAGACACCGAGAAGAAGCCCCAACGTTCCTTCCAGGCACTTTCAGTGTGGGTGCCTTCTCCACGTGGTTCCTGGTTTCACTACGGCTCTGAAGAGAATGTTAGCAAAGAGGTAACCGGGACAGTGCAAACAGTACTCAAAGACAGGGAGAGCAAGCTCTCTCTTGGCACTTTGGATGTGGGACATACAGCGAGATGTTTGCTGCTTTTACATTTGGCTGTTGGGAGATTTACAGCACAAAGATATCTAGTTGATTTGAAGCAGTTCCGAGAAAGTCTAAGCATAATCCCCACTTTTCCCTCCTGGCACTTTCCACGTGGGAGATACCGCAAGACGTTTCTGTGTATTGGGTACAGCGCTCTGCAGGGTGTTAGCAGAGACTTTCCCGGGACAGTGAAACCCTATGTCAGAGACACTGAGAAGAAGCCCCAACGTTCCTTCCAGGCACTTTCAGTGTGGGTGCCTTCTCCACGTGGTTCCTGGTTTCACTGCAGCTCTGAAGAGAATGTTAGCAAAGAGGTAACCGGGACAGTGCAAACAGTACTCAAAGACAGGGAGAGCAAGCTCTCTCTTGGCACTTTGGATGTGGGACATACAGCGAGATGTTTGCTGCTTTTACATTTGGCTGTTGGGAGATTTACAGCACAAAGATATCTAGTTGATTTGAAGCAGTTCCGAGAAAGTCTAAGCATAATCCCCACTTTTCCCTCCTGGCACTTTCCATGTGGGAGATACCGCAAGACGTTTCTGTGTATTGGGTACAGCGCTCTGCAGGGTGTTAGCAGATACTTTCCCGGGACAGTGAAACCCTATGTCAGAGACACTGAGAAGAAGCCCCAATGTTCCTTCCAGGCACTTTCAGTGTGCGCGCCTTCTCCACGTGGTTCCTGGTTTCACTGCAGCTCTGAAGAGAATGTTAGCAAAGAGGTAACCGGGACAGTGCAAACAGTACTCAAAGACAGGGAGAGCAAGCTCTCTCTTGGCACTTTGGATGTGGGACATACAGCGAGATGTTTGCTGCTTTTACATTTGGCTGTTGGGAGATTTACAGCACAAAGATATCTAGTTGATTTGAAGCAGTTCCGAGAAAGTCTAAGCATAATCCCCACTTTTCCCTCCTGGCACTTCCCATGTGGGAGATACCGCAAGACGTTTCTGTGTATTGGGTACAGCGCTCTGCAGGGTGTTAGCAGAGACTTTCCCGGGACAGTGAAACCCTATGTCAGAGACACTGAGAAGAAGCCCCAACGTTCCTTCCAGGCACTTTCAGTGTGCGCGCCTTCTCCACGTGGTTCCTGGTTTCACTGCAGCTCTGAAGAGAATGTTAGCAAAGAGGTAACCGGGACAGTGCAAACAGTACTCAAAGACAGGGAGAGCAAGCTCTCTCTTGGCACTTTGGATGTGGAACATACAGCGAGATGTTTGCTGCTTTTACATTTGGCTGTTGGGAGATTTACAGCACAAAGATATCTAGTTGATTTGAAGCAGTTCCGAGAAAGTCTAAGCATAATCCCCACTTTTCCCTCCTGGCACTTTCCATGTGGGAGATACCGCAAGACGTTTCTGTGTATTGGGTACAGCGCTCTGCAGGGTGTTAGCAGAGACTTTCCCGGGACAGTGAAACCCTATGTCAGAGACACTGAGAAGAAGCCCCAACGTTCCTTCCAGGCACTTTCAGTGTGGGTGCCTTCTCCACGTGGTTCCTGGTTTCACTGCAGCTCTGAAGAGAATGTTAGCAAAGAGGTAACCGGGACAGTGCAAACAGTACTCAAAGACAGGGAGAGCAAGCTCTCTCTTGGCAATTTGGATGTGGGACATACAGCGAGATGTTTGCTGCTTTTACATTTGGCTGTTGGGAGATTTACAGCACAAAGATATCTAGTTGATTTGAAGCAGTTCCGAGAAAGTCTAAGCATAATCCCCACTTTTCCCTCCTGGCACTTTCCATGTGGGAGATACCGCAAGACGTTTCTGTGTATTGGGTACAGCGCTCTGCAGGGTGTTAGCAGAGACTTTCCCGGGACAGTGAAACCCTATGTCAGAGACACTGAGAAGAAGCCGCAACGTTCCTTCCAGGCACTTTCAGTGTGGGTGCCTTCTCCACGTGGTTCCTGGTTTCACTGCAGCTCTGAAGAGAATGTTAGCAAAGAGGTAACCGGGACAGTGCAAACAGTACTCAAAGACAGGGAGAGCAAGCTCTCTCTTGGCAATTTGGATGTGGGACATACAGCGAGATGTTTGCTGCTTTTACATTTGGCTGTTGGGAGATTTACAGCACAAAGATATCTAGTTGATTTGAAGCAGTTCCGAGAAAGTCTAAGCATAATCCCCACTTTTCCCTCCTGGCACTTTCCATGTGGGAGATACCGCAAGACGTTTCTGTGTATTGGGTACAGCGCTCTGCAGGGTGTTAGCAGAGACTTTCCCGGGACAGTGAAACCCTATGTCAGAGACACTGAGAAGAAGCCGCAACGTTCCTTCCAGGCACTTTCAGTGTGGGTGCCTTCTCCACGTGGTTCCTGGTTTCACTGCAGCTCTGAAGAGAATGTTAGCAAAGAGGTAACCGGGACAGTGCAAACAGTACTCAAAGACAGGGAGAGCAAGCTCTCTCTTGGCACTTTGGATGTGGGACATACAGCGAGATGTTTGCTGCTTTTACATTTGGCTGTTGGGAGATTTACAGCACAAAGATATCTAGTTGATTTGAAGCAGTTCCGAGAAAGTCTAAGCATAATCCCCACTTTTCCCTCCTGGCACTTTCCATGTGGGAGATACCGCAAGACGTTTCTGTGTATTGGGTACAGCGCTCTGCAGGGTGTTAGCAGAGACTTTCCCGGGACAGTGAAACCCTATGTCAGAGACACTGAGAAGAAGCCGCAACGTTCCTTCCAGGCACTTTCAGTGTGGGTGCCTTCTCCACGTGGTTCCTGGTTTCACTGCAGCTCTGAAGAGAATGTTAGCAAAGAGGTAACCGGGACAGTGCAAACAGTACTCAAAGACAGGGAGAGCAAGCTCTCTCTTGGCAATTTGGATGTGGGACATACAGCGAGATGTTTGCTGCTTTTACATTTGGCTGTTGGGAGATTTACAGCACAAAGATATCTAGTTGATTTGAAGCAGTTCCGAGAAAGTCTAAGCATAATCCCCACTTTTCCCTCCTGGCACTTTCCATGTGGGAGATACCGCAAGACGTTTCTGTGTATTGGGTACAGCGCTCTGCAGGGTGTTAGCAGAGACTTTCCCGGGACAGTGAAACCCTATGTCAGAGACACTGAGAAGAAGCCGCAACGTTCCTTCCAGGCACTTTCAGTGTGGGTGCCTTCTCCACGTGGTTCCTGGTTTCACTGCAGCTCTGAAGAGAATGTTAGCAAAGAGGTAACCGGGACAGTGCAAACAGTACTCAAAGACAGGGAGAGCAAGCTCTCTCTTGGCACTTTGGATGTGGAACATACAGCGAGATGTTTGCTGCTTTTACATTTGGCTGTTGGGAGATTTACAGCACAAAGATATCTAGTTGATTTGAAGCAGTTCCGAGAAAGTCTAAGCATAATCCCCACTTTTCCCTCCTGGCACTTTCCATGTGGGAGATACCGCAAGACGTTTCTGTGTATTGGGTACAGCGCTCTGCAGGGTGTTAGCAGAGACTTTCCCGGGACAGTGAAACCCTATGTCAGAGACACCGAGAAGAAGCCCCAACGTTCCTTCCAGGCACTTTCAGTGTGGGTGCCTTCTCCACGTGGTTCCTGGTTTCACTACGGCTCTGAAGAGAATGTTAGCAAAGAGGTAACCGGGACAGTGCAAACAGTACTCAAAGACAGGGAGAGCAAGCTCTCTCTTGGCACTTTGGATGTGGGACATACAGCGAGATGTTTGCTGCTTTTACATTTGGCTGTTGGGAGATTTACAGCACAAAGATATCTAGTTGATTTGAAGCAGTTCCGAGAAAGTCTAAGCATAATCCCCACTTTTCCCTCCTGGCACTTTCCACGTGGGAGATACCGCAAGACGTTTCTGTGTATTGGGTACAGCGCTCTGCAGGGTGTTAGCAGAGACTTTCCCGGGACAGTGAAACCCTATGTCAGAGACACTGAGAAGAAGCCCCAACGTTCCTTCCAGGCACTTTCAGTGTGGGTGCCTTCTCCACGTGGTTCCTGGTTTCACTGCAGCTCTGAAGAGAATGTTAGCAAAGAGGTAACCGGGACAGTGCAAACAGTACTCAAAGACAGGGAGAGCAAGCTCTCTCTTGGCACTTTGGATGTGGGACATACAGCGAGATGTTTGCTGCTTTTACATTTGGCTGTTGGGAGATTTACAGCACAAAGATATCTAGTTGATTTGAAGCAGTTCCGAGAAAGTCTAAGCATAATCCCCACTTTTCCCTCCTGGCACTTTCCATGTGGGAGATACCGCAAGACGTTTCTGTGTATTGGGTACAGCGCTCTGCAGGGTGTTAGCAGATACTTTCCCGGGACAGTGAAACCCTATGTCAGAGACACTGAGAAGAAGCCCCAACGTTCCTTCCAGGCACTTTCAGTGTGCGCGCCTTCTCCACGTGGTTCCTGGTTTCACTGCAGCTCTGAAGAGAATGTTAGCAAAGAGGTAACCGGGACAGTGCAAACAGTACTCAAAGACAGGGAGAGCAAGCTCTCTCTTGGCACTTTGGATGTGGGACATACAGCGAGATGTTTGCTGCTTTTACATTTGGCTGTTGGGAGATTTACAGCACAAAGATATCTAGTTGATTTGAAGCAGTTCCGAGAAAGTCTAAGCATAATCCCCACTTTTCCCTCCTGGCACTTTCCATGTGGGAGATACCGCAAGACGTTTCTGTGTATTGGGTACAGCGCTCTGCAGGGTGTTAGCAGATACTTTCCCGGGACAGTGAAACCCTATGTCAGAGACACTGAGAAGAAGCCCCAACGTTCCTTCCAGGCACTTTCAGTGTGCGCGCCTTCTCCACGTGGTTCCTGGTTTCACTGCAGCTCTGAAGAGAATGTTAGCAAAGAGGTAACCGGGACAGTGCAAACAGTACTCAAAGACAGGGAGAGCAAGCTCTCTCTTGGCACTTTGGATGTGGAACATACAGCGAGATGTTTGCTGCTTTTACATTTGGCTGTTGGGAGATTTACAGCACAAAGATATCTAGTTGATTTGAAGCAGTTCCGAGAAAGTCTAAGCATAATCCCCACTTTTCCCTCCTGGCACTTTCCATGTGGGAGATACCGCAAGACGTTTCTGTGTATTGGGTACAGCGCTCTGCAGGGTGTTAGCAGAGACTTTCCCGGGACAGTGAAACCCTATGTCAGAGACAATGAAAAGAAGCCCCAACGTTCCTTCTAGTCATTTTCAGTGTGGGTGCCTTCTCCACGTGGTTCCTGGTTTCACAGCAGCTCTGAAGAGAATGTTAGCAAAGAGGTAACCGGGACAGTGCAAACAGTACTCAAAGACAGGGAGAGCAAGCTCTCTCTTGGCACTTTGGATGTGGGACATACAGCGAGATGTTTGCTGCTTTTACATTTGGCTGTTGGGAGATTTACAGCACAAAGATATCTAGTTGATTTGAAGCAGTTCCGAGAAAGTCTAAGCATAATCCCCACTTTTCCCTCCTGGCACTTCCCATGTGGGAGATACCGCAAGACGTTTCTGTGTATTGGGTACAGCGCTCTGCAGGGTGTTAGCAGAGACTTTCCCGGGACAGTGAAACCCTATGTCAGAGACACTGAGAAGAAGCCCCAACGTTCCTTCCAGGCACTTTCAGTGTGCGCGCCTTCTCCACGTGGTTCCTGGTTTCACTGCAGCTCTGAAGAGAATGTTAGCAAAGAGGTAACCGGGACAGTGCAAACAGTACTCAAAGACAGGGAGAGCAAGCTCTCTCTTGGCACTTTGGATGTGGAACATACAGCGAGATGTTTGCTGCTTTTACATTTGGCTGTTGGGAGATTTACAGCACAAAGATATCTAGTTGATTTGAAGCAGTTCCGAGAAAGTCTAAGCATAATCCCCACTTTTCCCTCCTGGCACTTTCCATGTGGGAGATACCGCAAGACGTTTCTGTGTATTGGGTACAGCGCTCTGCAGGGTGTTAGCAGAGACTTTCCCGGGACAGTGAAACCCTATGTCAGAGACACTGAGAAGAAGCCCCAACGTTCCTTCCAGGCACTTTCAGTGTGGGTGCCTTCTCCACGTGGTTCCTGGTTTCACTGCAGCTCTGAAGAGAATGTTAGCAAAGAGGTAACCGGGACAGTGCAAACAGTACTCAAAGACAGGGAGAGCAAGCTCTCTCTTGGCAATTTGGATGTGGGACATACAGCGAGATGTTTGCTGCTTTTACATTTGGCTGTTGGGAGATTTACAGCACAAAGATATCTAGTTGATTTGAAGCAGTTCCGAGAAAGTCTAAGCATAATCCCCACTTTTCCCTCCTGGCACTTTCCATGTGGGAGATACCGCAAGACGTTTCTGTGTATTGGGTACAGCGCTCTGCAGGGTGTTAGCAGAGACTTTCCCGGGACAGTGAAACCCTATGTCAGAGACACTGAGAAGAAGCCGCAACGTTCCTTCCAGGCACTTTCAGTGTGGGTGCCTTCTCCACGTGGTTCCTGGTTTCACTGCAGCTCTGAAGAGAATGTTAGCAAAGAGGTAACCGGGACAGTGCAAACAGTACTCAAAGACAGGGAGAGCAAGCTCTCTCTTGGCAATTTGGATGTGGGACATACAGCGAGATGTTTGCTGCTTTTACATTTGGCTGTTGGGAGATTTACAGCACAAAGATATCTAGTTGATTTGAAGCAGTTCCGAGAAAGTCTAAGCATAATCCCCACTTTTCCCTCCTGGCACTTTCCATGTGGGAGATACCGCAAGACGTTTCTGTGTATTGGGTACAGCGCTCTGCAGGGTGTTAGCAGAGACTTTCCCGGGACAGTGAAACCCTATGTCAGAGACACTGAGAAGAAGCCGCAACGTTCCTTCCAGGCACTTTCAGTGTGGGTGCCTTCTCCACGTGGTTCCTGGTTTCACTGCAGCTCTGAAGAGAATGTTAGCAAAGAGGTAACCGGGACAGTGCAAACAGTACTCAAAGACAGGGAGAGCAAGCTCTCTCTTGGCACTTTGGATGTGGGACATACAGCGAGATGTTTGCTGCTTTTACATTTGGCTGTTGGGAGATTTACAGCACAAAGATATCTAGTTGATTTGAAGCAGTTCCGAGAAAGTCTAAGCATAATCCCCACTTTTCCCTCCTGGCACTTTCCATGTGGGAGATACCGCAAGACGTTTCTGTGTATTGGGTACAGCGCTCTGCAGGGTGTTAGCAGAGACTTTCCCGGGACAGTGAAACCCTATGTCAGAGACACTGAGAAGAAGCCGCAACGTTCCTTCCAGGCACTTTCAGTGTGGGTGCCTTCTCCACGTGGTTCCTGGTTTCACTGCAGCTCTGAAGAGAATGTTAGCAAAGAGGTAACCGGGACAGTGCAAACAGTACTCAAAGACAGGGAGAGCAAGCTCTCTCTTGGCAATTTGGATGTGGGACATACAGCGAGATGTTTGCTGCTTTTACATTTGGCTGTTGGGAGATTTACAGCACAAAGATATCTAGTTGATTTGAAGCAGTTCCGAGAAAGTCTAAGCATAATCCCCACTTTTCCCTCCTGGCACTTTCCATGTGGGAGATACCGCAAGACGTTTCTGTGTATTGGGTACAGCGCTCTGCAGGGTGTTAGCAGAGACTTTCCCGGGACAGTGAAACCCTATGTCAGAGACACTGAGAAGAAGCCGCAACGTTCCTTCCAGGCACTTTCAGTGTGGGTGCCTTCTCCACGTGGTTCCTGGTTTCACTGCAGCTCTGAAGAGAATGTTAGCAAAGAGGTAACCGGGACAGTGCAAACAGTACTCAAAGACAGGGAGAGCAAGCTCTCTCTTGGCACTTTGGATGTGGAACATACAGCGAGATGTTTGCTGCTTTTACATTTGGCTGTTGGGAGATTTACAGCACAAAGATATCTAGTTGATTTGAAGCAGTTCCGAGAAAGTCTAAGCATAATCCCCACTTTTCCCTCCTGGCACTTTCCATGTGGGAGATACCGCAAGACGTTTCTGTGTATTGGGTACAGCGCTCTGCAGGGTGTTAGCAGAGACTTTCCCGGGACAGTGAAACCCTATGTCAGAGACAATGAAAAGAAGCCCCAATGTTCCTTCTAGTCATTTTCAGTGTGGGTGGCTTCTCCACGTGGTTCCTGGTTTCACAGCAGCTCTGAAGAGAATGTTAGCAAAGAGGTAACCGGGACAGTGCAAACAGTACTCAAAGACAGGGAGAGCAAGCTCTCTCTTGGCACTTTGGATGTGGGACATACAGCGAGATGTTTGCTGCTTTTACATTTGGCTGTTGGGAGATTTACAGCACAAAGATATCTAGTTGATTTGAAGCAGTTCCGAGAAAGTCTAAGCATAATCCCCACTTTTCCCTCCTGGCACTTTCCATGTGGGAGATACCGCAAGACGTTTCTGTGTATTGGGTACAGCGCTCTGCAGGGTGTTAGCAGAGACTTTCCCGGGACAGTGAAACCCTATGTCAGAGACACTGAGAAGAAGCCCCAATGTTCCTTCTAGTCATTTTCAGTGTGGGTGCCTTCTCCACGTGGTTCCTGGTTTCACAGCAGCTCTGAAGAGAATGTTAGCAAAGAGGTAACCGGGACAGTGCAAACAGTACTCAAAGACAGGGAGAGCAAGCTCTCTCTTGGCACTTTGGATGTGGGACATACAGCGAGATGTTTGCTGCTTTTACATTTGGCTGTTGGGAGATTTACAGCACAAAGATATCTAGTTGATTTGAAGCAGTTCCGAGAAAGTCTAAGCATAATCCCCACTTTTCCCTCCTGGCACTTTCCATGTGGGAGATACCGCAAGACGTTTCTGTGTATTGGGTACAGCGCTCTGCAGGGTGTTAGCAGAGACTTTCCCGGGACAGTGAAACCCTATGTCAGAGACACTGAGAAGAAGCCCCAACGTTCCTTCCAGGCACTTTCAGTGTGCGCGCCTTCTCCACGTGGTTCCTGGTTTCACTGCAGCTCTGAAGAGAATGTTAGCAAAGAGGTAACCGGGACAGTGCAAACAGTACTCAAAGACAGGGAGAGCAAGCTCTCTCTTGGCAATTTGGATGTGGGACATACAGCGAGATGTTTGCTGCTTTTACATTTGGCTGTTGGGAGATTTACAGCACAAAGATATCTAGTTGATTTGAAGCAGTTCCGAGAAAGTCTAAGCATAATCCCCACTTTTCCCTCCTGGCACTTTCCATGTGGGAGATACCGCAAGACGTTTCTGTGTATTGGGTACAGCGCTCTGCAGGGTGTTAGCAGATACTTTCCCGGGACAGTGAAACCCTAAGTCAGAGACACTGAGAAGAAGCCCCAACGTTCCTTCCAGGCACTTTCAGTGTGCGCGCCTTCTCCACGTGGTTCCTGGTTTCACTGCAGCTCTGAAGAGAATGTTAGCAAAGAGGTAACCGGGACAGTGCAAACAGTACTCAAAGACAGGGAGAGCAAGCTCTCTCTTGGCACTTTGGATGTGGAACATACAGCGAGATGTTTGCTGCTTTTACATTTGGCTGTTGGGAGATTTACAGCACAAAGATATCTAGTTGATTTGAAGCAGTTCCGAGAAAGTCTAAGCATAATCCCCACTTTTCCCTCCTGGCACTTTCCATGTGGGAGATACCGCAAGACGTTTCTGTGTATTGGGTACAGCGCTCTGCAGGGTGTTAGCAGAGACTTTCCCGGGACAGTGAAACCCTATGTCAGAGACAATGAAAAGAAGCCCCAACGTTCCTTCTAGTCATTTTCAGTGTGGGTGCCTTCTCCACGTGGTTCCTGGTTTCACAGCAGCTCTGAAGAGAATGTTAGCAAAGAGGTAACCGGGACAGTGCAAACAGTACTCAAAGACAGGGAGAGCAAGCTCTCTCTTGGCACTTTGGATGTGGGACATACAGCGAGATGTTTGCTGCTTTTACATTTGGCTGTTGGGAGATTTACAGCACAAAGATATCTAGTTGATTTGAAGCAGTTCCGAGAAAGTCTAAGCATAATCCCCACTTTTCCCTCCTGGCACTTCCCATGTGGGAGATACCGCAAGACGTTTCTGTGTATTGGGTACAGCGCTCTGCAGGGTGTTAGCAGAGACTTTCCCGGGACAGTGAAACCCTATGTCAGAGACACTGAGAAGAAGCCCCAACGTTCCTTCCAGGCACTTTCAGTGTGCGCGCCTTCTCCACGTGGTTCCTGGTTTCACTGCAGCTCTGAAGAGAATGTTAGCAAAGAGGTAACCGGGACAGTGCAAACAGTACTCAAAGACAGGGAGAGCAAGCTCTCTCTTGGCACTTTGGATGTGGAACATACAGCGAGATGTTTGCTGCTTTTACATTTGGCTGTTGGGAGATTTACAGCACAAAGATATCTAGTTGATTTGAAGCAGTTCCGAGAAAGTCTAAGCATAATCCCCACTTTTCCCTCCTGGCACTTTCCATGTGGGAGATACCGCAAGACGTTTCTGTGTATTGGGTACAGCGCTCTGCAGGGTGTTAGCAGAGACTTTCCCGGGACAGTGAAACCCTATGTCAGAGACACTGAGAAGAAGCCCCAACGTTCCTTCCAGGCACTTTCAGTGTGGGTGCCTTCTCCACGTGGTTCCTGGTTTCACTGCAGCTCTGAAGAGAATGTTAGCAAAGAGGTAACCGGGACAGTGCAAACAGTACTCAAAGACAGGGAGAGCAAGCTCTCTCTTGGCAATTTGGATGTGGGACATACAGCGAGATGTTTGCTGCTTTTACATTTGGCTGTTGGGAGATTTACAGCACAAAGATATCTAGTTGATTTGAAGCAGTTCCGAGAAAGTCTAAGCATAATCCCCACTTTTCCCTCCTGGCACTTCCCATGTGGGAGATACCGCAAGACGTTTCTGTGTATTGGGTACAGCGCTCTGCAGGGTGTTAGCAGAGACTTTCCCGGGACAGTGAAACCCTATGTCAGAGACACTGAGAAGAAGCCGCAACGTTCCTTCCAGGCACTTTCAGTGTGGGTGCCTTCTCCACGTGGTTCCTGGTTTCACTGCAGCTCTGAAGAGAATGTTAGCAAAGAGGTAACCGGGACAGTGCAAACAGTACTCAAAGACAGGGAGAGCAAGCTCTCTCTTGGCAATTTGGATGTGGGACATACAGCGAGATGTTTGCTGCTTTTACATTTGGCTGTTGGGAGATTTACAGCACAAAGATATCTAGTTGATTTGAAGCAGTTCCGAGAAAGTCTAAGCATAATCCCCACTTTTCCCTCCTGGCACTTTCCATGTGGGAGATACCGCAAGACGTTTCTGTGTATTGGGTACAGCGCTCTGCAGGGTGTTAGCAGAGACTTTCCCGGGACAGTGAAACCCTATGTCAGAGACACTGAGAAGAAGCCGCAACGTTCCTTCCAGGCACTTTCAGTGTGGGTGCCTTCTCCACGTGGTTCCTGGTTTCACTGCAGCTCTGAAGAGAATGTTAGCAAAGAGGTAACCGGGACAGTGCAAACAGTACTCAAAGACAGGGAGAGCAAGCTCTCTCTTGGCACTTTGGATGTGGGACATACAGCGAGATGTTTGCTGCTTTTACATTTGGCTGTTGGGAGATTTACAGCACAAAGATATCTAGTTGATTTGAAGCAGTTCCGAGAAAGTCTAAGCATAATCCCCACTTTTCCCTCCTGGCACTTTCCATGTGGGAGATACCGCAAGACGTTTCTGTGTATTGGGTACAGCGCTCTGCAGGGTGTTAGCAGAGACTTTCCCGGGACAGTGAAACCCTATGTCAGAGACACTGAGAAGAAGCCGCAACGTTCCTTCCAGGCACTTTCAGTGTGGGTGCCTTCTCCACGTGGTTCCTGGTTTCACTGCAGCTCTGAAGAGAATGTTAGCAAAGAGGTAACCGGGACAGTGCAAACAGTACTCAAAGACAGGGAGAGCAAGCTCTCTCTTGGCAATTTGGATGTGGGACATACAGCGAGATGTTTGCTGCTTTTACATTTGGCTGTTGGGAGATTTACAGCACAAAGATATCTAGTTGATTTGAAGCAGTTCCGAGAAAGTCTAAGCATAATCCCCACTTTTCCCTCCTGGCACTTTCCATGTGGGAGATACCGCAAGACGTTTCTGTGTATTGGGTACAGCGCTCTGCAGGGTGTTAGCAGAGACTTTCCCGGGACAGTGAAACCCTATGTCAGAGACACTGAGAAGAAGCCGCAACGTTCCTTCCAGGCACTTTCAGTGTGGGTGCCTTCTCCACGTGGTTCCTGGTTTCACTGCAGCTCTGAAGAGAATGTTAGCAAAGAGGTAACCGGGACAGTGCAAACAGTACTCAAAGACAGGGAGAGCAAGCTCTCTCTTGGCACTTTGGATGTGGAACATACAGCGAGATGTTTGCTGCTTTTACATTTGGCTGTTGGGAGATTTACAGCACAAAGATATCTAGTTGATTTGAAGCAGTTCCGAGAAAGTCTAAGCATAATCCCCACTTTTCCCTCCTGGCACTTTCCATGTGGGAGATACCGCAAGACGTTTCTGTGTATTGGGTACAGCGCTCTGCAGGGTGTTAGCAGAGACTTTCCCGGGACAGTGAAACCCTATGTCAGAGACAATGAAAAGAAGCCCCAATGTTCCTTCTAGTCATTTTCAGTGTGGGTGGCTTCTCCACGTGGTTCCTGGTTTCACAGCAGCTCTGAAGAGAATGTTAGCAAAGAGGTAACCGGGACAGTGCAAACAGTACTCAAAGACAGGGAGAGCAAGCTCTCTCTTGGCACTTTGGATGTGGGACATACAGCGAGATGTTTGCTGCTTTTACATTTGGCTGTTGGGAGATTTACAGCACAAAGATATCTAGTTGATTTGAAGCAGTTCCGAGAAAGTCTAAGCATAATCCCCACTTTTCCCTCCTGGCACTTTCCATGTGGGAGATACCGCAAGACGTTTCTGTGTATTGGGTACAGCGCTCTGCAGGGTGTTAGCAGAGACTTTCCCGGGACAGTGAAACCCTATGTCAGAGACACTGAGAAGAAGCCCCAACGTTCCTTCCAGGCACTTTCAGTGTGCGCGCCTTCTCCACGTGGTTCCTGGTTTCACTGCAGCTCTGAAGAGAATGTTAGCAAAGAGGTAACCGGGACAGTGCAAACAGTACTCAAAGACAGGGAGAGCAAGCTCTCTCTTGGCACTTTGGATGTGGGACATACAGCGAGATGTTTGCTGCTTTTACATTTGGCTGTTGGGAGATTTACAGCACAAAGATATCTAGTTGATTTGAAGCAGTTCCGAGAAAGTCTAAGCATAATCCCCACTTTTCCCTCCTGGCACTTTCCATGTGGGAGATACCGCAAGACGTTTCTGTATATTGGGTACAGCGCTCTGCAGGGTGTTAGCAGAGACTTTCCCGGGACAGTGAAACCCTATGTCAGAGACACTGAGAAGAAGCCCCAACGTTCCTTCCAGGCACTTTCAGTGTGGGTGCCTTCTCCACGTGGTTCCTGGTTTCACAGCAGCTCTGAAGAGAATGTTAGCAAAGAGGTAACCGGGACAGTGCAAACAGTACTCAAAGACAGGGAGAGCAAGCTCTCTCTTGGCACTTTGGATGTGGGACATACAGCGAGATGTTTGCTGCTTTTACATTTGGCTGTTGGGAGATTTACAGCACAAAGATATCTAGTTGATTTGAAGCAGTTCCGAGAAAGTCTAAGCATAATCCCTTCTTCTCCCTCCTGGCACTTTCCATGTGGGAGATACCGCAAGACGTTTCTGTGTATTGGGTACAGCGCTCTGCAGGGTGTTAGCAGAGACTTTCCCGGGACAGTGAAACCCTATGTCAGAGACACTGAGAAGAAGCCCCAACGTTCCTTCCAGGCACTTTCAGTGTGCGCGCCTTCTCCACGTGGTTCCTGGTTTCACTGCAGCTCTGAAGAGAATGTTAGCAAAGAGGTAACCGGGACAGTGCAAACAGTACTCAAAGACAGGGAGAGCAAGCTCTCTCTTGGCACTTTGGATGTGGAACATACAGCGAGATGTTTGCTGCTTTTACATTTGGCTGTTGGGAGATTTACAGCACAAAGATATCTAGTTGATTTGAAGCAGTTCCGAGAAAGTCTAAGCATAATCCCCACTTTTCCCTCCTGGCACTTTCCATGTGGGAGATACCGCAAGACGTTTCTGTGTATTGGGTACAGCGCTCTGCAGGGTGTTAGCAGAGACTTTCCCGGGACAGTGAAACCCTATGTCAGAGACAATGAAAAGAAGCCCAACGTTCCTTCTAGTCATTTTCAGTGTGGGTGCCTTCTCCACGTGGTTCCTGGTTTCACAGCAGCTCTGAAGAGAATGTTAGCAAAGAGGTAACCGGGACAGTGCAAACAGTACTCAAAGACAGGGAGAGCAAGCTCTCTCTTGGCACTTTGGATGTGGGACATACAGCGAGATGTTTGCTGCTTTTACATTTGGCTGTTGGGAGATTTACAGCACAAAGATATCTAGTTGATTTGAAGCAGTTCCGAGAAAGTCTAAGCATAATCCCCACTTTTCCCTCCTGGCACTTCCCATGTGGGAGATACCGCAAGACGTTTCTGTGTATTGGGTACAGCGCTCTGCAGGGTGTTAGCAGAGACTTTCCCGGGACAGTGAAACCCTATGTCAGAGACACTGAGAAGAAGCCCCAACGTTCCTTCCAGGCACTTTCAGTGTGCGCGCCTTCTCCACGTGGTTCCTGGTTTCACTGCAGCTCTGAAGAGAATGTTAGCAAAGAGGTAACCGGGACAGTGCAAACAGTACTCAAAGACAGGGAGAGCAAGCTCTCTCTTGGCACTTTGGATGTGGAACATACAGCGAGATGTTTGCTGCTTTTACATTTGGCTGTTGGGAGATTTACAGCACAAAGATATCTAGTTGATTTGAAGCAGTTCCGAGAAAGTCTAAGCATAATCCCCACTTTTCCCTCCTGGCACTTTCCATGTGGGAGATACCGCAAGACGTTTCTGTGTATTGGGTACAGCGCTCTGCAGGGTGTTAGCAGAGACTTTCCCGGGACAGTGAAACCCTATGTCAGAGACACTGAGAAGAAGCCCCAACGTTCCTTCCAGGCACTTTCAGTGTGGGTGCCTTCTCCACGTGGTTCCTGGTTTCACTGCAGCTCTGAAGAGAATGTTAGCAAAGAGGTAACCGGGACAGTGCAAACAGTACTCAAAGACAGGGAGAGCAAGCTCTCTCTTGGCAATTTGGATGTGGGACATACAGCGAGATGTTTGCTGCTTTTACATTTGGCTGTTGGGAGATTTACAGCACAAAGATATCTAGTTGATTTGAAGCAGTTCCGAGAAAGTCTAAGCATAATCCCCACTTTTCCCTCCTGGCACTTTCCATGTGGGAGATACCGCAAGACGTTTCTGTGTATTGGGTACAGCGCTCTGCAGGGTGTTAGCAGAGACTTTCCCGGGACAGTGAAACCCTATGTCAGAGACACTGAGAAGAAGCCGCAACGTTCCTTCCAGGCACTTTCAGTGTGGGTGCCTTCTCCACGTGGTTCCTGGTTTCACTGCAGCTCTGAAGAGAATGTTAGCAAAGAGGTAACCGGGACAGTGCAAACAGTACTCAAAGACAGGGAGAGCAAGCTCTCTCTTGGCAATTTGGATGTGGGACATACAGCGAGATGTTTGCTGCTTTTACATTTGGCTGTTGGGAGATTTACAGCACAAAGATATCTAGTTGATTTGAAGCAGTTCCGAGAAAGTCTAAGCATAATCCCCACTTTTCCCTCCTGGCACTTTCCATGTGGGAGATACCGCAAGACGTTTCTGTGTATTGGGTACAGCGCTCTGCAGGGTGTTAGCAGAGACTTTCCCGGGACAGTGAAACCCTATGTCAGAGACACTGAGAAGAAGCCGCAACGTTCCTTCCAGGCACTTTCAGTGTGGGTGCCTTCTCCACGTGGTTCCTGGTTTCACTGCAGCTCTGAAGAGAATGTTAGCAAAGAGGTAACCGGGACAGTGCAAACAGTACTCAAAGACAGGGAGAGCAAGCTCTCTCTTGGCACTTTGGATGTGGGACATACAGCGAGACGTTTGCTGCTTTTACATTTGGCTGTTGGGAGATTTACAGCACAAAGATATCTAGTTGATTTGAAGCAGTTCCGAGAAAGTCTAAGCATAATCCCCACTTTTCCCTCCTGGCACTTTCCATGTGGGAGATACCGCAAGACGTTTCTGTGTATTGGGTACAGCGCTCTGCAGGGTGTTAGCAGAGACTTTCCCGGGACAGTGAAACCCTATGTCAGAGACACTGAGAAGAAGCCGCAACGTTCCTTCCAGGCACTTTCAGTGTGGGTGCCTTCTCCACGTGGTTCCTGGTTTCACTGCAGCTCTGAAGAGAATGTTAGCAAAGAGGTAACCGGGACAGTGCAAACAGTACTCAAAGACAGGGAGAGCAAGCTCTCTCTTGGCAATTTGGATGTGGGACATACAGCGAGATGTTTGCTGCTTTTACATTTGGCTGTTGGGAGATTTACAGCACAAAGATATCTAGTTGATTTGAAGCAGTTCCGAGAAAGTCTAAGCATAATCCCCACTTTTCCCTCCTGGCACTTTCCATGTGGGAGATACCGCAAGACGTTTCTGTGTATTGGGTACAGCGCTCTGCAGGGTGTTAGCAGAGACTTTCCCGGGACAGTGAAACCCTATGTCAGAGACACTGAGAAGAAGCCGCAACGTTCCTTCCAGGCACTTTCAGTGTGGGTGCCTTCTCCACGTGGTTCCTGGTTTCACTGCAGCTCTGAAGAGAATGTTAGCAAAGAGGTAACCGGGACAGTGCAAACAGTACTCAAAGACAGGGAGAGCAAGCTCTCTCTTGGCACTTTGGATGTGGAACATACAGCGAGATGTTTGCTGCTTTTACATTTGGCTGTTGGGAGATTTACAGCACAAAGATATCTAGTTGATTTGAAGCAGTTCCGAGAAAGTCTAAGCATAATCCCCACTTTTCCCTCCTGGCACTTTCCATGTGGGAGATACCGCAAGACGTTTCTGTGTATTGGGTACAGCGCTCTGCAGGGTGTTAGCAGAGACTTTCCCGGGACAGTGAAACCCTATGTCAGAGACAATGAAAAGAAGCCCCAATGTTCCTTCTAGTCATTTTCAGTGTGGGTGGCTTCTCCACGTGGTTCCTGGTTTCACAGCAGCTCTGAAGAGAATGTTAGCAAAGAGGTAACCGGGACAGTGCAAACAGTACTCAAAGACAGGGAGAGCAAGCTCTCTCTTGGCACTTTGGATGTGGGACATACAGCGAGATGTTTGCTGCTTTTACATTTGGCTGTTGGGAGATTTACAGCACAAAGATATCTAGTTGATTTGAAGCAGTTCCGAGAAAGTCTAAGCATAATCCCCACTTTTCCCTCCTGGCACTTTCCATGTGGGAGATACCGCAAGACGTTTCTGTGTATTGGGTACAGCGCTCTGCAGGGTGTTAGCAGAGACTTTCCCGGGACAGTGAAACCCTATGTCAGAGACACTGAGAAGAAGCCCCAACGTTCCTTCCAGGCACTTTCAGTGTGCGCGCCTTCTCCACGTGGTTCCTGGTTTCACTGCAGCTCTGAAGAGAATGTTAGCAAAGAGGTAACCGGGACAGTGCAAACAGTACTCAAAGACAGGGAGAGCAAGCTCTCTCTTGGCACTTTGGATGTGGGACATACAGCGAGATGTTTGCTGCTTTTACATTTGGCTGTTGGGAGATTTACAGCACAAAGATATCTAGTTGATTTGAAGCAGTTCCGAGAAAGTCTAAGCATAATCCCCACTTTTCCCTCCTGGCACTTTCCATGTGGGAGATACCGCAAGACGTTTCTGTATATTGGGTACAGCGCTCTGCAGGGTGTTAGCAGAGACTTTCCCGGGACAGTGAAACCCTATGTCAGAGACACTGAGAAGAAGCCCCAACGTTCCTTCCAGGCACTTTCAGTGTGGGTGCCTTCTCCACGTGGTTCCTGGTTTCACAGCAGCTCTGAAGAGAATGTTAGCAAAGAGGTAACCGGGACAGTGCAAACAGTACTCAAAGACAGGGAGAGCAAGCTCTCTCTTGGCAATTTGGATGTGGGACATACAGCGAGATGTTTGCTGCTTTTACATTTGGCTGTTGGGAGATTTACAGCACAAAGATATCTAGTTGATTTGAAGCAGTTCCGAGAAAGTCTAAGCATAATCCCCACTTTTCCCTCCTGGCACTTTCCATGTGGGAGATACCGCAAGACGTTTCTGTGTATTGGGTACAGCGCTCTGCAGGGTGTTAGCAGATACTTTCCCGGGACAGTGAAACCCTATGTCAGAGACACTGAGAAGAAGCCCCAACGTTCCTTCCAGGCACTTTCAGTGTGCGCGCCTTCTCCACGTGGTTCCTGGTTTCACTGCAGCTCTGAAGAGAATGTTAGCAAAGAGGTAACCGGGACAGTGCAAACAGTACTCAAAGACAGGGAGAGCAAGCTCTCTCTTGGCACTTTGGATGTGGAACATATAGCGAGATGTTTGCTGCTTTTACATTTGGCTGTTGGGAGATTTACAGCACAAAGATATCTAGTTGATTTGAAGCAGTTCCGAGAAAGTCTAAGCATAATCCCCACTTTTCCCTCCTGGCACTTTCCATGTGGGAGATACCGCAAGACGTTTCTGTGTATTGGGTACAGCGCTCTGCAGGGTGTTAGCAGAGACTTTCCCGGGACAGTGAAACCCTATGTCAGAGACAATGAAAAGAAGCCCCAACGTTCCTTCTAGTCATTTTCAGTGTGGGTGCCTTCTCCACGTGGTTCCTGGTTTCACAGCAGCTCTGAAGAGAATGTTAGCAAAGAGGTAACCGGGACAGTGCAAACAGTACTCAAAGACAGGGAGAGCAAGCTCTCTCTTGGCACTTTGGATGTGGGACATACAGCGAGATGTTTGCTGCTTTTACATTTGGCTGTTGGGAGATTTACAGCACAAAGATATCTAGTTGATTTGAAGCAGTTCCGAGAAAGTCTAAGCATAATCCCCACTTTTCCCTCCTGGCACTTTCCATGTGGGAGATACCGCAAGACGTTTCTGTGTATTGGGTACAGCGCTCTGCAGGGTGTTAGCAGAGACTTTCCCGGGACAGTGAAACCCTATGTCAGAGACACTGAGAAGAAGCCCCAACGTTCCTTCCAGGCACTTTCAGTGTGCGCGCCTTCTCCACGTGGTTCCTGGTTTCACTGCAGCTCTGAAGAGAATGTTAGCAAAGAGGTAACCGGGACAGTGCAAACAGTACTCAAAGACAGGGAGAGCAAGCTCTCTCTTGGCACTTTGGATGTGGAACATACAGCGAGATGTTTGCTGCTTTTACATTTGGCTGTTGGGAGATTTACAGCACAAAGATATCTAGTTGATTTGAAGCAGTTCCGAGAAAGTCTAAGCATAATCCCCACTTTTCCCTCCTGGCACTTTCCATGTGGGAGATACCGCAAGACGTTTCTGTGTATTGGGTACAGCGCTCTGCAGGGTGTTAGCAGAGACTTTCCCGGGACAGTGAAACCCTATGTCAGAGACACTGAGAAGAAGCCCCAACGTTCCTTCCAGGCACTTTCAGTGTGGGTGCCTTCTCCACGTGGTTCCTGGTTTCACTGCAGCTCTGAAGAGAATGTTAGCAAAGAGGTAACCGGGACAGTGCAAACAGTACTCAAAGACAGGGAGAGCAAGCTCTCTCTTGGCAATTTGGATGTGGGACATACAGCGAGATGTTTGCTGCTTTTACATTTGGCTGTTGGGAGATTTACAGCACAAAGATATCTAGTTGATTTGAAGCAGTTCCGAGAAAGTCTAAGCATAATCCCCACTTTTCCCTCCTGGCACTTTCCATGTGGGAGATACCGCAAGACGTTTCTGTGTATTGGGTACAGCGCTCTGCAGGGTGTTAGCAGAGACTTTCCCGGGACAGTGAAACCCTATGTCAGAGACACTGAGAAGAAGCCGCAACGTTCCTTCCAGGCACTTTCAGTGTGGGTGCCTTCTCCACGTGGTTCCTGGTTTCACTGCAGCTCTGAAGAGAATGTTAGCAAAGAGGTAACCGGGACAGTGCAAACAGTACTCAAAGACAGGGAGAGCAAGCTCTCTCTTGGCACTTTGGATGTGGGACATACAGCGAGATGTTTGCTGCTTTTACATTTGGCTGTTGGGAGATTTACAGCACAAAGATATCTAGTTGATTTGAAGCAGTTCCGAGAAAGTCTAAAGTCTGTGTACCCAATACAATACCCAAATCAACTAGATATCTTTGTGCTGTAAATCTCCCAACAGCCAAATGTAAAAGCAGCAAACATCTCGCTGTATGTCCCACATCCAAAGTGCCAAGAGAGAGCTTGCTCTCCCTGTCTTTGAGTACTGTTTGCACTGTCCCGGTTACCTCTTTGCTAACATTCTCTTCAGAGCTGCAGTGAAACCAGGAACCACGTGGAGAAGGCGCGCACACTGAAAGTGCCTGGAAGGAACGTTG
This sequence comes from Chroicocephalus ridibundus, assembly GCF_963924245.1. Lineage (NCBI taxonomy): Eukaryota > Metazoa > Chordata > Aves > Charadriiformes > Laridae > Chroicocephalus > Chroicocephalus ridibundus. The sequence goes on from NW_026961313.1 coordinate 57,868, forward strand.
GGGCTTCTTCTCCGTGTCTCTGACATAGGGTTTCACTGTCCCGGGAAAGTCTCTGCTAACACCCTGCAGAGCGCTGTACCCAATACACAGAAACGTCTTGCGGTATCTCCCACATGGAAAGTGCCAGGAGGGAGAAGAAGGGATTATGCTTAGACTTTCTCGGAACTGCTTCAAATCAACTAGATATCTTTGTGCTGTAAATCTCCCAACAGCCAAATGTAAAAGCAGCAAACATCTCGCTGTATGTCCCACATCCAAAGTGCCAAGAGAGAGCTTGCTCTCCCTGTCTTTGAGTACTGTTTGCACTGTCCCGGTTACCTCTTTGCTAACATTCTCTTCAGAGCTGCTGTGAAACCAGGAACCACGTGGAGAAGGCACCCACACTGAAAGTGCCTGGAAGGAACGTTGGGGCTTCTTCTCAGTGTCTCTGACATAGGGTTTCACTGTCCCGGGAAAGTCTCTGCTAACACCCTGCAGAGCGCTGTACCCAATATACAGAAACGTCTTGCGGTATCTCCCACATGGAAAGTGCCAGGAGGGAAAAGTGGGGATTATGCTTAGACTTTCTCGGAACTGCTTCAAATCAACTAGATATCTTTGTGCTGTAAATCTCCCAACAGCCAAATGTAAAAGCAGCAAACATCTCGCTGTATGTCCCACATCCAAAGTGCCAAGAGAGAGCTTGCTCTCCCTGTCTTTGAGTACTGTTTGCACTGTCCCGGTTACCTCTTTGCTAACATTCTCTTCAGAGCTGCAGTGAAACCAGGAACCACGTGGAGAAGGCGCGCACACTGAAAGTGCCTGGAAGGAACGTTGGGGCTTCTTCTCAGTGTCTCTGACATAGGGTTTCACTGTCCCGGGAAAGTCTCTGCTAACACCCTGCAGAGCGCTGTACCCAATACACAGAAACGTCTTGCGGTATCTCCCACATGGAAAGTGCCAGGAGGGAAAAGTGGGGATTATGCTTAGACTTTCTCGGAACTGCTTCAAATCAACTAGATATCTTTGTGCTGTAAATCTCCCAACAGCCAAATGTAAAAGCAGCAAACATCTCGCTGTATGTCCCACATCCAAAGTGCCAAGAGAGAGCTTGCTCTCCCTGTCTTTGAGTACTGTTTGCACTGTCCCGGTTACCTCTTTGCTAACATTCTCTTCAGAGCTGCTGTGAAACCAGGAACCACGTGGAGAAGCCACCCACACTGAAAATGACTAGAAGGAACATTGGGGCTTCTTTTCATTGTCTCTGACATAGGGTTTCACTGTCCCGGGAAAGTCTCTGCTAACACCCTGCAGAGCGCTGTACCCAATACACAGAAACGTCTTGCGGTATCTCCCACATGGAAAGTGCCAGGAGGGAAAAGTGGGGATTATGCTTAGACTTTCTCGGAACTGCTTCAAATCAACTAGATATCTTTGTGCTGTAAATCTCCCAACAGCCAAATGTAAAAGCAGCAAACATCTCGCTGTATGTCCCACATCCAAAGTGCCAAGAGAGAGCTTGCTCTCCCTGTCTTTGAGTACTGTTTGCACTGTCCCGGTTACCTCTTTGCTAACATTCTCTTCAGAGCTGCAGTGAAACCAGGAACCACGTGGAGAAGGCGCGCACACTGAAAGTGCCTGGAAGGAACGTTGGGGCTTCTTCTCAGTGTCTCTGACATAGGGTTTCACTGTCCCGGGAAAGTCTCTGCTAACACCCTGCAGAGCGCTGTACCCAATACACAGAAACGTCTTGCGGTATCTCCCACATGGAAAGTGCCAGGAGGGAAAAGTGGGGATTATGCTTAGACTTTCTCGGAACTGCTTCAAATCAACTAGATATCTTTGTGCTGTAAATCTCCCAACAGCCAAATGTAAAAGCAGCAAACATCTCGCTGTATGTCCCACATCCAAAGTGCCAAGAGAGAGCTTGCTCTCCCTGTCTTTGAGTACTGTTTGCACTGTCCCGGTTACCTCTTTGCTAACATTCTCTTCAGAGCTGCTGTGAAACCAGGAACCACGTGGAGAAGCCACCCACACTGAAAATGACTAGAAGGAACATTGGGGCTTCTTTTCATTGTCTCTGACATAGGGTTTCACTGTCCCGGGAAAGTCTCTGCTAACACCCTGCAGAGCGCTGTACCCAATACACAGAAACGTCTTGCGGTATCTCCCACATGGAAAGTGCCAGGAGGGAAAAGTGGGGATTATGCTTAGACTTTCTCGGAACTGCTTCAAATCAACTAGATATCTTTGTGCTGTAAATCTCCCAACAGCCAAATGTAAAAGCAGCAAACATCTCGCTGTATGTTCCACATCCAAAGTGCCAAGAGAGAGCTTGCTCTCCCTGTCTTTGAGTACTGTTTGCACTGTCCCGGTTACCTCTTTGCTAACATTCTCTTCAGAGCTGCAGTGAAACCAGGAACCACGTGGAGAAGGCACCCACACTGAAAGTGCCTGGAAGGAACGTTGCGGCTTCTTCTCAGTGTCTCTGACATAGGGTTTCACTGTCCCGGGAAAGTCTCTGCTAACACCCTGCAGAGCGCTGTACCCAATACACAGAAACGTCTTGCGGTATCTCCCACATGGAAAGTGCCAGGAGGGAAAAGTGGGGATTATGCTTAGACTTTCTCGGAACTGCTTCAAATCAACTAGATATCTTTGTGCTGTAAATCTCCCAACAGCCAAATGTAAAAGCAGCAAACATCTCGCTGTATGTCCCACATCCAAATTGCCAAGAGAGAGCTTGCTCTCCCTGTCTTTGAGTACTGTTTGCACTGTCCCGGTTACCTCTTTGCTAACATTCTCTTCAGAGCTGCAGTGAAACCAGGAACCACGTGGAGAAGGCACCCACACTGAAAGTGCCTGGAAGGAACGTTGCGGCTTCTTCTCAGTGTCTCTGACATAGGGTTTCACTGTCCCGGGAAAGTCTCTGCTAACACCCTGCAGAGCGCTGTACCCAATACACAGAAACGTCTTGCGGTATCTCCCACATGGAAAGTGCCAGGAGGGAAAAGTGGGGATTATGCTTAGACTTTCTCGGAACTGCTTCAAATCAACTAGATATCTTTGTGCTGTAAATCTCCCAACAGCCAAATGTAAAAGCAGCAAACATCTCGCTGTATGTCCCACATCCAAAGTGCCAAGAGAGAGCTTGCTCTCCCTGTCTTTGAGTACTGTTTGCACTGTCCCGGTTACCTCTTTGCTAACATTCTCTTCAGAGCTGCAGTGAAACCAGGAACCACGTGGAGAAGGCACCCACACTGAAAGTGCCTGGAAGGAACGTTGCGGCTTCTTCTCAGTGTCTCTGACATAGGGTTTCACTGTCCCGGGAAAGTCTCTGCTAACACCCTGCAGAGCGCTGTACCCAATACACAGAAACGTCTTGCGGTATCTCCCACATGGAAAGTGCCAGGAGGGAAAAGTGGGGATTATGCTTAGACTTTCTCGGAACTGCTTCAAATCAACTAGATATCTTTGTGCTGTAAATCTCCCAACAGCCAAATGTAAAAGCAGCAAACATCTCGCTGTATGTCCCACATCCAAATTGCCAAGAGAGAGCTTGCTCTCCCTGTCTTTGAGTACTGTTTGCACTGTCCCGGTTACCTCTTTGCTAACATTCTCTTCAGAGCTGCAGTGAAACCAGGAACCACGTGGAGAAGGCACCCACACTGAAAGTGCCTGGAAGGAACGTTGGGGCTTCTTCTCAGTGTCTCTGACATAGGGTTTCACTGTCCCGGGAAAGTCTCTGCTAACACCCTGCAGAGCGCTGTACCCAATACACAGAAACGTCTTGCGGTATCTCCCACATGGAAAGTGCCAGGAGGGAAAAGTGGGGATTATGCTTAGACTTTCTCGGAACTGCTTCAAATCAACTAGATATCTTTGTGCTGTAAATCTCCCAACAGCCAAATGTAAAAGCAGCAAACATCTCGCTGTATGTTCCACATCCAAAGTGCCAAGAGAGAGCTTGCTCTCCCTGTCTTTGAGTACTGTTTGCACTGTCCCGGTTACCTCTTTGCTAACATTCTCTTCAGAGCTGCAGTGAAACCAGGAACCACGTGGAGAAGGCGCGCACACTGAAAGTGCCTGGAAGGAACGTTGGGGCTTCTTCTCAGTGTCTCTGACATAGGGTTTCACTGTCCCGGGAAAGTATCTGCTAACACCCTGCAGAGCGCTGTACCCAATACACAGAAACGTCTTGCGGTATCTCCCACATGGGAAGTGCCAGGAGGGAAAAGTGGGGATTATGCTTAGACTTTCTCGGAACTGCTTCAAATCAACTAGATATCTTTGTGCTGTAAATCTCCCAACAGCCAAATGTAAAAGCAGCAAACATCTCGCTGTATGTCCCACATCCAAAGTGCCAAGAGAGAGCTTGCTCTCCCTGTCTTTGAGTACTGTTTGCACTGTCCCGGTTACCTCTTTGCTAACATTCTCTTCAGAGCTGCTGTGAAACCAGGAACCACGTGGAGAAGGCACCCACACTGAAAATGACTAGAAGGAACGTTGGGGCTTCTTTTCATTGTCTCTGACATAGGGTTTCACTGTCCCGGGAAAGTCTCTGCTAACACCCTGCAGAGCGCTGTACCCAATACACAGAAACGTCTTGCGGTATCTCCCACATGGAAAGTGCCAGGAGGGAAAAGTGGGGATTATGCTTAGACTTTCTCGGAACTGCTTCAAATCAACTAGATATCTTTGTGCTGTAAATCTCCCAACAGCCAAATGTAAAAGCAGCAAACATCTCGCTGTATGTTCCACATCCAAAGTGCCAAGAGAGAGCTTGCTCTCCCTGTCTTTGAGTACTGTTTGCACTGTCCCGGTTACCTCTTTGCTAACATTCTCTTCAGAGCTGCAGTGAAACCAGGAACCACGTGGAGAAGGCGCGCACACTGAAAGTGCCTGGAAGGAACGTTGGGGCTTCTTCTCAGTGTCTCTGACATAGGGTTTCACTGTCCCGGGAAAGTATCTGCTAACACCCTGCAGAGCGCTGTACCCAATACACAGAAACGTCTTGCGGTATCTCCCACATGGAAAGTGCCAGGAGGGAAAAGTGGGGATTATGCTTAGACTTTCTCGGAACTGCTTCAAATCAACTAGATATCTTTGTGCTGTAAATCTCCCAACAGCCAAATGTAAAAGCAGCAAACATCTCGCTGTATGTCCCACATCCAAATTGCCAAGAGAGAGCTTGCTCTCCCTGTCTTTGAGTACTGTTTGCACTGTCCCGGTTACCTCTTTGCTAACATTCTCTTCAGAGCTGCAGTGAAACCAGGAACCACGTGGAGAAGGCACCCACACTGAAAGTGCCTGGAAGGAACGTTGCGGCTTCTTCTCAGTGTCTCTGACATAGGGTTTCACTGTCCCGGGAAAGTCTCTGCTAACACCCTGCAGAGCGCTGTACCCAATACACAGAAACGTCTTGCGGTATCTCCCACATGGAAAGTGCCAGGAGGGAAAAGTGGGGATTATGCTTAGACTTTCTCGGAACTGCTTCAAATCAACTAGATATCTTTGTGCTGTAAATCTCCCAACAGCCAAATGTAAAAGCAGCAAACATCTCGCTGTATGTCCCACATCCAAAGTGCCAAGAGAGAGCTTGCTCTCCCTGTCTTTGAGTACTGTTTGCACTGTCCCGGTTACCTCTTTGCTAACATTCTCTTCAGAGCTGCAGTGAAACCAGGAACCACGTGGAGAAGGCACCCACACTGAAAGTGCCTGGAAGGAACGTTGGGGCTTCTTCTCAGTGTCTCTGACATAGGGTTTCACTGTCCCGGGAAAGTCTCTGCTAACACCCTGCAGAGCGCTGTACCCAATACACAGAAACGTCTTGCGGTATCTCCCACGTGGAAAGTGCCAGGAGGGAAAAGTGGGGATTATGCTTAGACTTTCTCGGAACTGCTTCAAATCAACTAGATATCTTTGTGCTGTAAATCTCCCAACAGCCAAATGTAAAAGCAGCAAACATCTCGCTGTATGTCCCACATCCAAAGTGCCAAGAGAGAGCTTGCTCTCCCTGTCTTTGAGTACTGTTTGCACTGTCCCGGTTACCTCTTTGCTAACATTCTCTTCAGAGCCGTAGTGAAACCAGGAACCACGTGGAGAAGGCACCCACACTGAAAGTGCCTGGAAGGAACGTTGGGGCTTCTTCTCGGTGTCTCTGACATAGGGTTTCACTGTCCCGGGAAAGTCTCTGCTAACACCCTGCAGAGCGCTGTACCCAATATACAGAAACGTCTTGCGGTATCTCCCACATGGAAAGTGCCAGGAGGGAAAAGTGGGGATTATGCTTAGACTTTCTCGGAACTGCTTCAAATCAACTAGATATCTTTGTGCTGTAAATCTCCCAACAGCCAAATGTAAAAGCAGCAAACATCTCGCTGTATGTCCCACATCCAAAGTGCCAAGAGAGAGCTTGCTCTCCCTGTCTTTGAGTACTGTTTGCACTGTCCCGGTTACCTCTTTGCTAACATTCTCTTCAGAGCTGCAGTGAAACCAGGAACCACGTGGAGAAGGCGCGCACACTGAAAGTGCCTGGAAGGAACGTTGGGGCTTCTTCTCAGTGTCTCTGACATAGGGTTTCACTGTCCCGGGAAAGTATCTGCTAACACCCTGCAGAGCGCTGTACCCAATACACAGAAACGTCTTGCGGTATCTCCCACATGGAAAGTGCCAGGAGGGAAAAGTGGGGATTATGCTTAGACTTTCTCGGAACTGCTTCAAATCAACTAGATATCTTTGTGCTGTAAATCTCCCAACAGCCAAATGTAAAAGCAGCAAACATCTCGCTGTATGTCCCACATCCAAAGTGCCAAGAGAGAGCTTGCTCTCCCTGTCTTTGAGTACTGTTTGCACTGTCCCGGTTACCTCTTTGCTAACATTCTCTTCAGAGCTGCAGTGAAACCAGGAACCACGTGGAGAAGGCGCGCACACTGAAAGTGCCTGGAAGGAACGTTGGGGCTTCTTCTCCGTGTCTCTGACATAGGGTTTCACTGTCCCGGGAAAGTCTCTGCTAACACCCTGCAGAGCGCTGTACCCAATACACAGAAACGTCTTGCGGTATCTCCCACATGGAAAGTGCCAGGAGGGAGAAGAAGGGATTATGCTTAGACTTTCTCGGAACTGCTTCAAATCAACTAGATATCTTTGTGCTGTAAATCTCCCAACAGCCAAATGTAAAAGCAGCAAACATCTCGCTGTATGTCCCACATCCAAAGTGCCAAGAGAGAGCTTGCTCTCCCTGTCTTTGAGTACTGTTTGCACTGTCCCGGTTACCTCTTTGCTAACATTCTCTTCAGAGCTGCTGTGAAACCAGGAACCACGTGGAGAAGGCACCCACACTGAAAGTGCCTGGAAGGAACGTTGGGGCTTCTTCTCAGTGTCTCTGACATAGGGTTTCACTGTCCCGGGAAAGTCTCTGCTAACACCCTGCAGAGCGCTGTACCCAATATACAGAAACGTCTTGCGGTATCTCCCACATGGAAAGTGCCAGGAGGGAAAAGTGGGGATTATGCTTAGACTTTCTCGGAACTGCTTCAAATCAACTAGATATCTTTGTGCTGTAAATCTCCCAACAGCCAAATGTAAAAGCAGCAAACATCTCGCTGTATGTCCCACATCCAAAGTGCCAAGAGAGAGCTTGCTCTCCCTGTCTTTGAGTACTGTTTGCACTGTCCCGGTTACCTCTTTGCTAACATTCTCTTCAGAGCTGCAGTGAAACCAGGAACCACGTGGAGAAGGCGCGCACACTGAAAGTGCCTGGAAGGAACGTTGGGGCTTCTTCTCAGTGTCTCTGACATAGGGTTTCACTGTCCCGGGAAAGTCTCTGCTAACACCCTGCAGAGCGCTGTACCCAATACACAGAAACGTCTTGCGGTATCTCCCACATGGAAAGTGCCAGGAGGGAAAAGTGGGGATTATGCTTAGACTTTCTCGGAACTGCTTCAAATCAACTAGATATCTTTGTGCTGTAAATCTCCCAACAGCCAAATGTAAAAGCAGCAAACATCTCGCTGTATGTCCCACATCCAAAGTGCCAAGAGAGAGCTTGCTCTCCCTGTCTTTGAGTACTGTTTGCACTGTCCCGGTTACCTCTTTGCTAACATTCTCTTCAGAGCTGCTGTGAAACCAGGAACCACGTGGAGAAGGCACCCACACTGAAAATGACTAGAAGGAACATTGGGGCTTCTTTTCATTGTCTCTGACATAGGGTTTCACTGTCCCGGGAAAGTCTCTGCTAACACCCTGCAGAGCGCTGTACCCAATACACAGAAACGTCTTGCGGTATCTCCCACATGGAAAGTGCCAGGAGGGAAAAGTGGGGATTATGCTTAGACTTTCTCGGAACTGCTTCAAATCAACTAGATATCTTTGTGCTGTAAATCTCCCAACAGCCAAATGTAAAAGCAGCAAACATCTCGCTGTATGTTCCACATCCAAAGTGCCAAGAGAGAGCTTGCTCTCCCTGTCTTTGAGTACTGTTTGCACTGTCCCGGTTACCTCTTTGCTAACATTCTCTTCAGAGCTGCAGTGAAACCAGGAACCACGTGGAGAAGGCGCGCACACTGAAAGTGCCTGGAAGGAACGTTGGGGCTTCTTCTCAGTGTCTCTGACATAGGGTTTCACTGTCCCGGGAAAGTCTCTGCTAACACCCTGCAGAGCGCTGTACCCAATACACAGAAACGTCTTGCGGTATCTCCCACATGGAAAGTGCCAGGAGGGAAAAGTGGGGATTATGCTTAGACTTTCTCGGAACTGCTTCAAATCAACTAGATATCTTTGTGCTGTAAATCTCCCAACAGCCAAATGTAAAAGCAGCAAACATCTCGCTGTATGTCCCACATCCAAATTGCCAAGAGAGAGCTTGCTCTCCCTGTCTTTGAGTACTGTTTGCACTGTCCCGGTTACCTCTTTGCTAACATTCTCTTCAGAGCTGCAGTGAAACCAGGAACCACGTGGAGAAGGCACCCACACTGAAAGTGCCTGGAAGGAACGTTGCGGCTTCTTCTCAGTGTCTCTGACATAGGGTTTCACTGTCCCGGGAAAGTCTCTGCTAACACCCTGCAGAGCGCTGTACCCAATACACAGAAACGTCTTGCGGTATCTCCCACATGGAAAGTGCCAGGAGGGAAAAGTGGGGATTATGCTTAGACTTTCTCGGAACTGCTTCAAATCAACTAGATATCTTTGTGCTGTAAATCTCCCAACAGCCAAATGTAAAAGCAGCAAACATCTCGCTGTATGTCCCACATCCAAATTGCCAAGAGAGAGCTTGCTCTCCCTGTCTTTGAGTACTGTTTGCACTGTCCCGGTTACCTCTTTGCTAACATTCTCTTCAGAGCTGCAGTGAAACCAGGAACCACGTGGAGAAGGCACCCACACTGAAAGTGCCTGGAAGGAACGTTGGGGCTTCTTCTCAGTGTCTCTGACATAGGGTTTCACTGTCCCGGGAAAGTCTCTGCTAACACCCTGCAGAGCGCTGTACCCAATACACAGAAACGTCTTGCGGTATCTCCCACATGGAAAGTGCCAGGAGGGAAAAGTGGGGATTATGCTTAGACTTTCTCGGAACTGCTTCAAATCAACTAGATATCTTTGTGCTGTAAATCTCCCAACAGCCAAATGTAAAAGCAGCAAACATCTCGCTGTATGTTCCACATCCAAAGTGCCAAGAGAGAGCTTGCTCTCCCTGTCTTTGAGTACTGTTTGCACTGTCCCGGTTACCTCTTTGCTAACATTCTCTTCAGAGCTGCAGTGAAACCAGGAACCACGTGGAGAAGGCGCGCACACTGAAAGTGCCTGGAAGGAACGTTGGGGCTTCTTCTCAGTGTCTCTGACATAGGGTTTCACTGTCCCGGGAAAGTATCTGCTAACACCCTGCAGAGCGCTGTACCCAATACACAGAAACGTCTTGCGGTATCTCCCACATGGAAAGTGCCAGGAGGGAAAAGTGGGGATTATGCTTAGACTTTCTCGGAACTGCTTCAAATCAACTAGATATCTTTGTGCTGTAAATCTCCCAACAGCCAAATGTAAAAGCAGCAAACATCTCGCTGTATGTCCCACATCCAAAGTGCCAAGAGAGAGCTTGCTCTCCCTGTCTTTGAGTACTGTTTGCACTGTCCCGGTTACCTCTTTGCTAACATTCTCTTCAGAGCTGCTGTGAAACCAGGAACCACGTGGAGAAGGCACCCACACTGAAAGTGCCTGGAAGGAACGTTGGGGCTTCTTCTCAGTGTCTCTGACATAGGGTTTCACTGTCCCGGGAAAGTCTCTGCTAACACCCTGCAGAGCGCTGTACCCAATATACAGAAACGTCTTGCGGTATCTCCCACATGGAAAGTGCCAGGAGGGAAAAGTGGGGATTATGCTTAGACTTTCTCGGAACTGCTTCAAATCAACTAGATATCTTTGTGCTGTAAATCTCCCAACAGCCAAATGTAAAAGCAGCAAACATCTCGCTGTATGTCCCACATCCAAAGTGCCAAGAGAGAGCTTGCTCTCCCTGTCTTTGAGTACTGTTTGCACTGTCCCGGTTACCTCTTTGCTAACATTCTCTTCAGAGCTGCAGTGAAACCAGGAACCACGTGGAGAAGGCGCGCACACTGAAAGTGCCTGGAAGGAACGTTGGGGCTTCTTCTCAGTGTCTCTGACATAGGGTTTCACTGTCCCGGGAAAGTCTCTGCTAACACCCTGCAGAGCGCTGTACCCAATACACAGAAACGTCTTGCGGTATCTCCCACATGGAAAGTGCCAGGAGGGAAAAGTGGGGATTATGCTTAGACTTTCTCGGAACTGCTTCAAATCAACTAGATATCTTTGTGCTGTAAATCTCCCAACAGCCAAATGTAAAAGCAGCAAACATCTCGCTGTATGTCCCACATCCAAAGTGCCAAGAGAGAGCTTGCTCTCCCTGTCTTTGAGTACTGTTTGCACTGTCCCGGTTACCTCTTTGCTAACATTCTCTTCAGAGCTGCTGTGAAACCAGGAACCACGTGGAGAAGGCACCCACACTGAAAATGACTAGAAGGAACATTGGGGCTTCTTTTCATTGTCTCTGACATAGGGTTTCACTGTCCCGGGAAAGTCTCTGCTAACACCCTGCAGAGCGCTGTACCCAATACACAGAAACGTCTTGCGGTATCTCCCACATGGAAAGTGCCAGGAGGGAAAAGTGGGGATTATGCTTAGACTTTCTCGGAACTGCTTCAAATCAACTAGATATCTTTGTGCTGTAAATCTCCCAACAGCCAAATGTAAAAGCAGCAAACATCTCGCTGTATGTTCCACATCCAAAGTGCCAAGAGAGAGCTTGCTCTCCCTGTCTTTGAGTACTGTTTGCACTGTCCCGGTTACCTCTTTGCTAACATTCTCTTCAGAGCTGCAGTGAAACCAGGAACCACGTGGAGAAGGCGCGCACACTGAAAGTGCCTGGAAGGAACGTTGGGGCTTCTTCTCAGTGTCTCTGACATAGGGTTTCACTGTCCCGGGAAAGTCTCTGCTAACACCCTGCAGAGCGCTGTACCCAATACACAGAAACGTCTTGCGGTATCTCCCACATGGAAAGTGCCAGGAGGGAAAAGTGGGGATTATGCTTAGACTTTCTCGGAACTGCTTCAAATCAACTAGATATCTTTGTGCTGTAAATCTCCCAACAGCCAAATGTAAAAGCAGCAAACATCTCGCTGTATGTCCCACATCCAAATTGCCAAGAGAGAGCTTGCTCTCCCTGTCTTTGAGTACTGTTTGCACTGTCCCGGTTACCTCTTTGCTAACATTCTCTTCAGAGCTGCAGTGAAACCAGGAACCACGTGGAGAAGGCACCCACACTGAAAGTGCCTGGAAGGAACGTTGCGGCTTCTTCTCAGTGTCTCTGACATAGGGTTTCACTGTCCCGGGAAAGTCTCTGCTAACACCCTGCAGAGCGCTGTACCCAATACACAGAAACGTCTTGCGGTATCTCCCACATGGAAAGTGCCAGGAGGGAAAAGTGGGGATTATGCTTAGACTTTCTCGGAACTGCTTCAAATCAACTAGATATCTTTGTGCTGTAAATCTCCCAACAGCCAAATGTAAAAGCAGCAAACATCTCGCTGTATGTTCCACATCCAAAGTGCCAAGAGAGAGCTTGCTCTCCCTGTCTTTGAGTACTGTTTGCACTGTCCCGGTTACCTCTTTGCTAACATTCTCTTCAGAGCTGCAGTGAAACCAGGAACCACGTGGAGAAGGCGCGCACACTGAAAGTGCCTGGAAGGAACGTTGGGGCTTCTTCTCAGTGTCTCTGACATAGGGTTTCACTGTCCCGGGAAAGTATCTGCTAACACCCTGCAGAGCGCTGTACCCAATACACAGAAACGTCTTGCGGTATCTCCCACATGGAAAGTGCCAGGAGGGAAAAGTGGGGATTATGCTTAGACTTTCTCGGAACTGCTTCAAATCAACTAGATATCTTTGTGCTGTAAATCTCCCAACAGCCAAATGTAAAAGCAGCAAACATCTCGCTGTATGTCCCACATCCAAAGTGCCAAGAGAGAGCTTGCTCTCCCTGTCTTTGAGTACTGTTTGCACTGTCCCGGTTACCTCTTTGCTAACATTCTCTTCAGAGCTGCAGTGAAACCAGGAACCACGTGGAGAAGGCACCCACACTGAAAGTGCCTGGAAGGAACGTTGGGGCTTCTTCTCAGTGTCTCTGACATAGGGTTTCACTGTCCCGGGAAAGTCTCTGCTAACACCCTGCAGAGCGCTGTACCCAATACACAGAAACGTCTTGCGGTATCTCCCACATGGAAAGTGCCAGGAGGGAAAAGTGGGGATTATGCTTAGACTTTCTCGGAACTGCTTCAAATCAACTAGATATCTTTGTGCTGTAAATCTCCCAACAGCCAAATGTAAAAGCAGCAAACATCTCGCTGTATGTCCCACATCCAAAGTGCCAAGAGAGAGCTTGCTCTCCCTGTCTTTGAGTACTGTTTGCACTGTCCCGGTTACCTCTTTGCTAACATTCTCTTCAGAGCTGCAGTGAAACCAGGAACCACGTGGAGAAGGCGCGCACACTGAAAGTGCCTGGAAGGAACGTTGGGGCTTCTTCTCAGTGTCTCTGACATAGGGTTTCACTGTCCCGGGAAAGTCTCTGCTAACACCCTGCAGAGCGCTGTACCCAATACACAGAAACGTCTTGCGGTATCTCCCACATGGAAAGTGCCAGGAGGGAAAAGTGGGGATTATGCTTAGACTTTCTCGGAACTGCTTCAAATCAACTAGATATCTTTGTGCTGTAAATCTCCCAACAGCCAAATGTAAAAGCAGCAAACATCTCGCTGTATGTCCCACATCCAAAGTGCCAAGAGAGAGCTTGCTCTCCCTGTCTTTGAGTACTGTTTGCACTGTCCCGGTTACCTCTTTGCTAACATTCTCTTCAGAGCTGCAGTGAAACCAGGAACCACGTGGAGAAGGCACCCACACTGAAAGTGCCTGGAAGGAACGTTGGGGCTTCTTCTCAGTGTCTCTGACATAGGGTTTCACTGTCCCGGGAAAGTCTCTGCTAACACCCTGCAGAGCGCTGTACCCAATACACAGAAACGTCTTGCGGTATCTCCCACATGGAAAGTGCCAGGAGGGAAAAGTGGGGATTATGCTTAGACTTTCTCGGAACTGCTTCAAATCAACTAGATATCTTTGTGCTGTAAATCTCCCAACAGCCAAATGTAAAAGCAGCAAACATCTCGCTGTATGTCCCACATCCAAAGTGCCAAGAGAGAGCTTGCTCTCCCTGTCTTTGAGTACTGTTTGCACTGTCCCGGTTACCTCTTTGCTAACATTCTCTTCAGAGCTGCAGTGAAACCAGGAACCACGTGGAGAAGGCACCCACACTGAAAGTGCCTGGAAGGAACGTTGGGGCTTCTTCTCAGTGTCTCTGACATAGGGTTTCACTGTCCCGGGAAAGTCTCTGCTAACACCCTGCAGAGCGCTGTACCCAATACACAGAAACGTCTTGCGGTATCTCCCACGTGGAAAGTGCCAGGAGGGAAAAGTGGGGATTATGCTTAGACTTTCTCGGAACTGCTTCAAATCAACTAGATATCTTTGTGCTGTAAATCTCCCAACAGCCAAATGTAAAAGCAGCAAACATCTCGCTGTATGTCCCACATCCAAAGTGCCAAGAGAGAGCTTGCTCTCCCTGTCTTTGAGTACTGTTTGCACTGTCCCGGTTACCTCTTTGCTAACATTCTCTTCAGAGCCGTAGTGAAACCAGGAACCACGTGGAGAAGGCACCCACACTGAAAGTGCCTGGAAGGAACGTTGGGGCTTCTTCTCGGTGTCTCTGACATAGGGTTTCACTGTCCCGGGAAAGTCTCTGCTAACACCCTGCAGAGCGCTGTACCCAATATACAGAAACGTCTTGCGGTATCTCCCACATGGAAAGTGCCAGGAGGGAAAAGTGGGGATTATGCTTAGACTTTCTCGGAACTGCTTCAAATCAACTAGATATCTTTGTGCTGTAAATCTCCCAACAGTCAAATGTAAAAGCAGCAAACATCTCGCTGTATGTCCCACATCCAAAGTGCCAAGAGAGAGCTTGCTCTCCCTGTCTTTGAGTACTGTTTGCACTGTCCCGGTTACCTCTTTGCTAACATTCTCTTCAGAGCTGCAGTGAAACCAGGAACCACGTGGAGAAGGCGCGCACACTGAAAGTGCCTGGAAGGAACGTTGGGGCTTCTTCTCAGTGTCTCTGACATAGGGTTTCACTGTCCCGGGAAAGTATCTGCTAACACCCTGCAGAGCGCTGTACCCAATACACAGAAACGTCTTGCGGTATCTCCCACATGGAAAGTGCCAGGAGGGAAAAGTGGGGATTATGCTTAGACTTTCTCGGAACTGCTTCAAATCAACTAGATATCTTTGTGCTGTAAATCTCCCAACAGCCAAATGTAAAAGCAGCAAACATCTCGCTGTATGTCCCACATCCAAAGTGCCAAGAGAGAGCTTGCTCTCCCTGTCTTTGAGTACTGTTTGCACTGTCCCGGTTACCTCTTTGCTAACATTCTCTTCAGAGCTGCAGTGAAACCAGGAACCACGTGGAGAAGGCGCGCACACTGAAAGTGCCTGGAAGGAACGTTGGGGCTTCTTCTCCGTGTCTCTGACATAGGGTTTCACTGTCCCGGGAAAGTCTCTGCTAACACCCTGCAGAGCGCTGTACCCAATACACAGAAACGTCTTGCGGTATCTCCCACATGGAAAGTGCCAGGAGGGAGAAGAAGGGATTATGCTTAGACTTTCTCGGAACTGCTTCAAATCAACTAGATATCTTTGTGCTGTAAATCTCCCAACAGCCAAATGTAAAAGCAGCAAACATCTCGCTGTATGTCCCACATCCAAAGTGCCAAGAGAGAGCTTGCTCTCCCTGTCTTTGAGTACTGTTTGCACTGTCCCGGTTACCTCTTTGCTAACATTCTCTTCAGAGCTGCTGTGAAACCAGGAACCACGTGGAGAAGGCGCGCACACTGAAAGTGCCTGGAAGGAAAGTTGGGGCTTCTTCTCAGTGTCTCTGACATAGGGTTTCACTGTCCCGGGAAAGTCTCTGCTAACACCCTGCAGAGCGCTGTACCCAATATACAGAAACGTCTTGCGGTATCTCCCACATGGAAAGTGCCAGGAGGGAAAAGTGGGGATTATGCTTAGACTTTCTCGGAACTGCTTCAAATCAACTAGATATCTTTGTGCTGTAAATCTCCCAACAGCCAAATGTAAAAGCAGCAAACATCTCGCTGTATGTCCCACATCCAAAGTGCCAAGAGAGAGCTTGCTCTCCCTGTCTTTGAGTACTGTTTGCACTGTCCCGGTTACCTCTTTGCTAACATTCTCTTCAGAGCTGCAGTGAAACCAGGAACCACGTGGAGAAGGCGCGCACACTGAAAGTGCCTGGAAGGAACGTTGGGGCTTCTTCTCAGTGTCTCTGACATAGGGTTTCACTGTCCCGGGAAAGTCTCTGCTAACACCCTGCAGAGCGCTGTACCCAATACACAGAAACGTCTTGCGGTATCTCCCACATGGAAAGTGCCAGGAGGGAAAAGTGGGGATTATGCTTAGACTTTCTCGGAACTGCTTCAAATCAACTAGATATCTTTGTGCTGTAAATCTCCCAACAGCCAAATGTAAAAGCAGCAAACATCTCGCTGTATGTCCCACATCCAAAGTGCCAAGAGAGAGCTTGCTCTCCCTGTCTTTGAGTACTGTTTGCACTGTCCCGGTTACCTCTTTGCTAACATTCTCTTCAGAGCTGCTGTGAAACCAGGAACCACGTGGAGAAGGCACCCACACTGAAAATGACTAGAAGGAACATTGGGGCTTCTTTTCATTGTCTCTGACATAGGGTTTCACTGTCCCGGGAAAGTCTCTGCTAACACCCTGCAGAGCGCTGTACCCAATACACAGAAACGTCTTGCGGTATCTCCCACATGGAAAGTGCCAGGAGGGAAAAGTGGGGATTATGCTTAGACTTTCTCGGAACTGCTTCAAATCAACTAGATATCTTTGTGCTGTAAATCTCCCAACAGCCAAATGTAAAAGCAGCAAACATCTCGCTGTATGTTCCACATCCAAAGTGCCAAGAGAGAGCTTGCTCTCCCTGTCTTTGAGTACTGTTTGCACTGTCCCGGTTACCTCTTTGCTAACATTCTCTTCAGAGCTGCAGTGAAACCAGGAACCACGTGGAGAAGGCGCGCACACTGAAAGTGCCTGGAAGGAACGTTGGGGCTTCTTCTCAGTGTCTCTGACATAGGGTTTCACTGTCCCCGGAAAGTATCTGCTAACACCCTGCAGAGCGCTGTACCCAATACACAGAAACGTCTTGCGGTATCTCCCACATGGAAAGTGCCAGGAGGGAAAAGTGGGGATTATGCTTAGACTTTCTCGGAACTGCTTCAAATCAACTAGATATCTTTGTGCTGTAAATCTCCCAACAGCCAAATGTAAAAGCAGCAAACATCTCGCTGTATGTCCCACATCCAAATTGCCAAGAGAGAGCTTGCTCTCCCTGTCTTTGAGTACTGTTTGCACTGTCCCGGTTACCTCTTTGCTAACATTCTCTTCAGAGCTGCAGTGAAACCAGGAACCACGTGGAGAAGGCACCCACACTGAAAGTGCCTGGAAGGAACGTTGCGGCTTCTTCTCAGTGTCTCTGACATAGGGTTTCACTGTCCCGGGAAAGTCTCTGCTAACACCCTGCAGAGCGCTGTACCCAATACACAGAAACGTCTTGCGGTATCTCCCACATGGAAAGTGCCAGGAGGGAAAAGTGGGGATTATGCTTAGACTTTCTCGGAACTGCTTCAAATCAACTAGATATCTTTGTGCTGTAAATCTCCCAACAGCCAAATGTAAAAGCAGCAAACATCTCGCTGTATGTCCCACATCCAAATTGCCAAGAGAGAGCTTGCTCTCCCTGTCTTTGAGTACTGTTTGCACTGTCCCGGTTACCTCTTTGCTAACATTCTCTTCAGAGCTGCAGTGAAACCAGGAACCACGTGGAGAAGGCACCCACACTGAAAGTGCCTGGAAGGAACGTTGCGGCTTCTTCTCAGTGTCTCTGACATAGGGTTTCACTGTCCCGGGAAAGTCTCTGCTAACACCCTGCAGAGCGCTGTACCCAATACACAGAAACGTCTTGCGGTATCTCCCACATGGAAAGTGCCAGGAGGGAAAAGTGGGGATTATGCTTAGACTTTCTCGGAACTGCTTCAAATCAACTAGATATCTTTGTGCTGTAAATCTCCCAACAGCCAAATGTAAAAGCAGCAAACATCTCGCTGTATGTCCCACATCCAAATTGCCAAGAGAGAGCTTGCTCTCCCTGTCTTTGAGTACTGTTTGCACTGTCCCGGTTACCTCTTTGCTAACATTCTCTTCAGAGCTGCAGTGAAACCAGGAACCACGTGGAGAAGGCACCCACACTGAAAGTGCCTGGAAGGAACGTTGGGGCTTCTTCTCAGTGTCTCTGACATAGGGTTTCACTGTCCCGGGAAAGTCTCTGCTAACACCCTGCAGAGCGCTGTACCCAATACACAGAAACGTCTTGCGGTATCTCCCACATGGAAAGTGCCAGGAGGGAAAAGTGGGGATTATGCTTAGACTTTCTCGGAACTGCTTCAAATCAACTAGATATCTTTGTGCTGTAAATCTCCCAACAGCCAAATGTAAAAGCAGCAAACATCTCGCTGTATGTTCCACATCCAAAGTGCCAAGAGAGAGCTTGCTCTCCCTGTCTTTGAGTACTGTTTGCACTGTCCCGGTTACCTCTTTGCTAACATTCTCTTCAGAGCTGCAGTGAAACCAGGAACCACGTGGAGAAGGCGCGCACACTGAAAGTGCCTGGAAGGAACGTTGGGGCTTCTTCTCAGTGTCTCTGACATAGGGTTTCACTGTCCCGGGAAAGTCTCTGCTAACACCCTGCAGAGCGCTGTACCCAATACACAGAAACGTCTTGCGGTATCTCCCACATGGGAAGTGCCAGGAGGGAAAAGTGGGGATTATGCTTAGACTTTCTCGGAACTGCTTCAAATCAACTAGATATCTTTGTGCTGTAAATCTCCCAACAGCCAAATGTAAAAGCAGCAAACATCTCGCTGTATGTCCCACATCCAAAGTGCCAAGAGAGAGCTTGCTCTCCCTGTCTTTGAGTACTGTTTGCACTGTCCCGGTTACCTCTTTGCTAACATTCTCTTCAGAGCTGCTGTGAAACCAGGAACCACGTGGAGAAGGCACCCACACTGAAAATGACTAGAAGGAACGTTGGGGCTTCTTTTCATTGTCTCTGACATAGGGTTTCACTGTCCCGGGAAAGTCTCTGCTAACACCCTGCAGAGCGCTGTACCCAATACACAGAAACGTCTTGCGGTATCTCCCACATGGAAAGTGCCAGGAGGGAAAAGTGGGGATTATGCTTAGACTTTCTCGGAACTGCTTCAAATCAACTAGATATCTTTGTGCTGTAAATCTCCCAACAGCCAAATGTAAAAGCAGCAAACATCTCGCTGTATGTCCCACATCCAAAGTGCCAAGAGAGAGCTTGCTCTCCCTGTCTTTGAGTACTGTTTGCACTGTCCCGGTTACCTCTTTGCTAACATTCTCTTCAGAGCTGCAGTGAAACCAGGAACCACGTGGAGAAGGCGCGCACACTGAAAGTGCCTGGAAGGAACGTTGGGGCTTCTTCTCAGTGTCTCTGACATAGGGTTTCACTGTCCCGGGAAAGTATCTGCTAACACCCTGCAGAGCGCTGTACCCAATACACAGAAACGTCTTGCGGTATCTCCCACATGGAAAGTGCCAGGAGGGAAAAGTGGGGATTATGCTTAGACTTTCTCGGAACTGCTTCAAATCAACTAGATATCTTTGTGCTGTAAATCTCCCAACAGCCAAATGTAAAAGCAGCAAACATCTCGCTGTATGTCCCACATCCAAATTGCCAAGAGAGAGCTTGCTCTCCCTGTCTTTGAGTACTGTTTGCACTGTCCCGGTTACCTCTTTGCTAACATTCTCTTCAGAGCTGCTGTGAAACCAGGAACCACGTGGAGAAGGCACCCACACTGAAAATGACTAGAAGGAACATTGGGGCTTCTTTTCATTGTCTCTGACATAGGGTTTCACTGTCCCGGGAAAGTCTCTGCTAACACCCTGCAGAGCGCTGTACCCAATACACAGAAACGTCTTGCGGTATCTCCCACATGGAAAGTGCCAGGAGGGAAAAGTGGGGATTATGCTTAGACTTTCTCGGAACTGCTTCAAATCAACTAGATATCTTTGTGCCGTAAATCTCCCAACAGCCAAATGTAAAAGCAGCAAACATCTCGCTGTATGTTCCACATCCAAAGTGCCAAGAGAGAGCTTGCTCTCCCTGTCTTTGAGTACTATTTGCACTGTCCCGGTTACCTCTTTGCTAACATTCTCTTCAGAGCTGCAGTGAAACCAGGAACCACGTGGAGAAGGCGCGCACACTGAAAGTGCCTGGAAGGAACGTTGGGGCTTCTTCTCAGTGTCTCTGACATAGGGTTTCACTGTCCCGGGAAAGTATCTGCTAACACCCTGCAGAGCGCTGTACCCAATACACAGAAACGTCTTGCGGTATCTCCCACATGGAAAGTGCCAGGAGGGAAAAGTGGGGATTATGCTTAGACTTTCTCGGAACTGCTTCAAATCAACTAGATATCTTTGTGCTGTAAATCTCCCAACAGCCAAATGTAAAAGCAGCAAACATCTCGCTGTATGTCCCACATCCAAAGTGCCAAGAGAGAGCTTGCTCTCCCTGTCTTTGAGTACTGTTTGCACTGTCCCGGTTACCTCTTTGCTAACATTCTCTTCAGAGCTGCAGTGAAACCAGGAACCACGTGGAGAAGGCGCGCACACTGAAAGTGCCTGGAAGGAACGTTGGGGCTTCTTCTCAGTGTCTCTGACATAGGGTTTCACTGTCCCGGGAAAGTCTCTGCTAACACCCTGCAGAGCGCTGTACCCAATACACAGAAACGTCTTGCGGTATCTCCCACATGGAAAGTGCCAGGAGGGAAAAGTGGGGATTATGCTTAGACTTTCTCGGAACTGCTTCAAATCAACTAGATATCTTTGTGCTGTAAATCTCCCAACAGCCAAA
This sequence comes from Chroicocephalus ridibundus, assembly GCF_963924245.1. Classification (NCBI taxonomy): domain Eukaryota; kingdom Metazoa; phylum Chordata; class Aves; order Charadriiformes; family Laridae; genus Chroicocephalus; species Chroicocephalus ridibundus. The sequence continues at coordinate 78,485 of NW_026961313.1, forward strand.
TGTAAAAGCAGCAAACATCTCGCTGTATGTCCCACATCCAAAGTGCCAAGAGAGAGCTTGCTCTCCCTGTCTTTGAGTACTGTTTGCACTGTCCCGGTTACCTCTTTGCTAACATTCTCTTCAGAGCTGCAGTGAAACCAGGAACCACGTGGAGAAGGCACCCACACTGAAAGTGCCTGGAAGGAACGTTGGGGCTTCTTCTCAGTGTCTCTGACATAGGGTTTCACTGTCCCGGGAAAGTCTCTGCTAACACCCTGCAGAGCGCTGTACCCAATACACAGAAACGTCTTGCGGTATCTCCCACATGGAAAGTGCCAGGAGGGAGAAGTGGGGATTATGCTTAGACTTTCTCGGAACTGCTTCAAATCAACTAGATATCTTTGTGCTGTAAATCTCCCAACAGCCAAATGTAAAAGCAGCAAACATCTCGCTGTATGTCCCACATCCAAAGTGCCAAGAGAGAGCTTGCTCTCCCTGTCTTTGAGTACTGTTTGCACTGTCCCGGTTACCTCTTTGCTAACATTCTCTTCAGAGCTGCTGTGACACCAGGAACCACGTGGAGAAGGCACGCACACTGAAAGTGCCTGGAAGGAAAGTTGGGGCTTCTTCTCAGTGTCTCTGACATAGGGTTTCACTGTCCCGGGAAAGTCTCTGCTAACACCCTGCAGAGCGCTGTACCCAATACACAGAAACATCTTGCGGTATCTCCCACATGGAAAGTGCCAGGAGGGAAAAGTGGGGATTATGCTTAGACTTTCTCGGAACTGCTTCAAATCAACTAGATATCTTTGTGCTGTAAATCTCCCAACAGCCAAATGTAAAAGCAGCAAACATCTCGCTGTATGTCCCACATCCAAAGTGCCAAGAGAGAGCTTGCTCTCCCTGTCTTTGAGTACTGTTTGCACTGTCCCGGTTACCTCTTTGCTAACATTCTCTTCAGAGCTGCTGTGAAACCAGGAACCACGTGGAGAAGGCACCCACACTGAAAATGACTAGAAGGAACATTGGGGCTTCTTTTCATTGTCTCTGACATAGGGTTTCACTGTCCCGGGAAAGTCTCTGCTAACACCCTGCAGAGCGCTGTACCCAATACACAGAAACGTCTTGCGGTATCTCCCACATGGAAAGTGCCAGGAGGGAAAAGTGGGGATAATGCTTAGACTTTCTCGGAACTGCTTCAAATCAACTAGATATCTTTGTGCTGTAAATCTCCCAACAGCCAAATGTAAAAGCAGCAAACATCTCGCTGTATATTCCACATCCAAAGTGCCAAGAGAGAGCTTGCTCTCCCTGTCTTTGAGTACTGTTTGCACTGTCCCGGTTACCTCTTTGCTAACATTCTCTTCAGAGCTGCAGTGAAACCAGGAACCACGTGGAGAAGGCGCGCACACTGAAAGTGCCTGGAAGGAAAGTTGGGGCTTCTTCTCAGTGTCTCTGACATAGGGTTTCACTGTCCCGGGAAAGTCTCTGCTAACACCCTGCAGAGCGCTGTACCCAGTACACAGAAACATCTTGCGGTATCTCCCACATGGAAAGTGCCAGGAGGGAGTAGTAGGGATTATGTTTAGACTTTCTCGGAACTGCTTCAAATCAACTAGATATCTTTGTGCTGTAAATCTCCCAACAGCCAAATGTAAAAGCAGCAAACATCTCGCTGTATGTCCCACATCCAAAGTGCCAAGAGAGAGCTTGCTCTCCCTGTTTTTGAGTACTGTTTGCACTGTCCCGGTTACCTCTTTGCTAACATTCTCTTCAGAGCTGCAGTGAAACCAGGAACCACGTGGAGAAGGCACCCACACTGAAAGTGCCTGGAAGGAACGTTGGGGCTTCTTCTCAGTGTCTCTGACATACGGTTTCACTGTCCCGGGAAAGTCTCTGCTAACACCCTGCAGAGCGCTGTACCCAATACACAGAAACGTCTTGCGGTATCTCCCACATGGGAAGTGCCAGGAGGGAAAAGTGGGGATTATGCTTAGACTTTCTCGGAACTGCTTCAAATCAACTAGATATCTTTGTGCTGTAAATCTCCCAACAGCCAAATGTAAAAGCAGCAAACATCTCGCTGTATGTCCCACATCCAAAGTGCCAAGAGAGAGCTTGCTCTCCCTGTCTTTGAGTACTGTTTGCACTGTCCCGGTTACCTCTTTGCTAACATTCTCTTCAGAGCTGCAGTGAAACCAGGAACCACGTGGAGAAGGCGCGCACACTGAAAGTGCCTGGAAGGAACGTTGCGGCTTCTTCTCAGTGTCTCTGACATAGGGTTTCACTGTCCCGGGAAAGTCTCTGCTAACACCCTGCAGAGCGCTGTACCCAATACACAGAAACGTCTTGCGGTATCTCCCACATGGGAAGTGCCAGGAGGGAAAAGTGGGGATTATGCTTAGACTTTCTCGGAACTGCTTCAAATCAACTAGATATCTTTGTGCTGTAAATCTCCCAACAGCCAAATGTAAAAGCAGCAAACATCTCGCTGTATGTCCCACATCCAAAGTGCCAAGAGAGAGCTTGCTCTCCCTGTCTTTGAGTACTGTTTGCACTGTCCCGGTTACCTCTTTGCTAACATTCTCTTCAGAGCTGCTGTGAAACCAGGAACCACGTGGAGAAGGCACCCACACTGAAAATGACTAGAAGGAACATTGGGGCTTCTTTTCATTGTCTCTGACATAGGGTTTCACTGTCCCGGGAAAGTCTCTGCTAACACCCTGCAGAGCGCTGTACCCAATACACAGAAACGTCTTGCGGTATCTCCCACATGGAAAGTGCCAGGAGGGAAAAGTGGGGATTATGCTTAGACTTTCTCGGAACTGCTTCAAATCAACTAGATATCTTTGTGCTGTAAATCTCCCAACAGCCAAATGTAAAAGCAGCAAACATCTCGCTGTATGTTCCACATCCAAAGTGCCAAGAGAGAGCTTGCTCTCCCTGTCTTTGAGTACTGTTTGCACTGTCCCGGTTACCTCTTTGCTAACATTCTCTTCAGAGCTGCAGTGAAACCAGGAACCACGTGGAGAAGGCGCGCACACTGAAAGTGCCTGGAAGGAACGTTGGGGCTTCTTCTCAGTGTCTCTGACATAGGGTTTCACTGTCCCGGGAAAGTATCTGCTAACACCCTGCAGAGCGCTGTACCCAATACACAGAAACGTCTTGCGGTATCTCCCACATGGAAAGTGCCAGGAGGGAAAAGTGGGGATTATGCTTAGACTTTCTCGGAACTGCTTCAAATCAACTAGATATCTTTGTGCTGTAAATCTCCCAACAGCCAAATGTAAAAGCAGCAAACATCTCGCTGTATGTTCCACATCCAAAGTGCCAAGAGAGAGCTTGCTCTCCCTGTCTTTGAGTACTGTTTGCACTGTCCCGGTTACCTCTTTGCTAACATTCTCTTCAGAGCTGCAGTGAAACCAGGAACCACGTGGAGAAGGCGCGCACACTGAAAGTGCCTGGAAGGAACGTTGGGGCTTCTTCTCAGTGTCTCTGACATAGGGTTTCACTGTCCCGGGAAAGTATCTGCTAACACCCTGCAGAGCGCTGTACCCAGTACACAGAAACATCTTGCGGTATCTCCCACATGGAAAGTGCCAGGAGGGAGTAGTAGGGATTATGTTTAGACTTTCTCGGAACTGCTTCAAATCAACTAGATATCTTTGTGCTGTAAATCTCCCAACAGCCAAATGTAAAAGCAGCAAACATCTCGCTGTATGTCCCACATCCAAAGTGCCAAGAGAGAGCTTGCTCTCCCTGTCTTTGAGTACTGTTTGCACTGTCCCGGTTACCTCTTTGCTAACATTCTCTTCAGAGCTGCAGTGAAACCAGGAACCACGTGGAGAAGGCACCCACACTGAAAGTGCCTGGAAGGAACGTTGGGGCTTCTTCTCAGTGTCTCTGACATAGGGTTTCACTGTCCCGGGAAAGTCTCTGCTAACACCCTGCAGAGCGCTGTACCCAATACACAGAAACGTCTTGCGGTATCTCCCACATGGGAAGTGCCAGGAGGGAAAAGTGGGGATTATGCTTAGACTTTCTCGGAACTGCTTCAAATCAACTAGATATCTTTGTGCTGTAAATCTCCCAACAGCCAAATGTAAAAGCAGCAAACATCTCGCTGTATGTCCCACATCCAAAGTGCCAAGAGAGAGCTTGCTCTCCCTGTCTTTGAGTACTGTTTGCACTGTCCCGGTTACCTCTTTGCTAACATTCTCTTCAGAGCTGCTGTGAAACCAGGAACCACGTGGAGAAGGCACCCACACTGAAAATGACTAGAAGGAACGTTGGGGCTTCTTTTCATTGTCTCTGACATAGGGTTTCACTGTCCCGGGAAAGTCTCTGCTAACACCCTGCAGAGCGCTGTACCCAATACACAGAAACGTCTTGCGGTATCTCCCACATGGAAAGTGCCAGGAGGGAAAAGTGGGGATTATGCTTAGACTTTCTCGGAACTGCTTCAAATCAACTAGATATCTTTGTGCTGTAAATCTCCCAACAGCCAAATGTAAAAGCAGCAAACATCTCGCTGTATGTTCCACATCCAAAGTGCCAAGAGAGAGCTTGCTCTCCCTGTCTTTGAGTACTGTTTGCACTGTCCCGGTTACCTCTTTGCTAACATTCTCTTCAGAGCTGCAGTGAAACCAGGAACCACGTGGAGAAGGCGCGCACACTGAAAGTGCCTGGAAGGAACGTTGGGGCTTCTTCTCAGTGTCTCTGACATAGGGTTTCACTGTCCCGGGAAAGTATCTGCTAACACCCTGCAGAGCGCTGTACCCAATACACAGAAACGTCTTGCGGTATCTCCCACATGGAAAGTGCCAGGAGGGAAAAGTGGGGATTATGCTTAGACTTTCTCGGAACTGCTTCAAATCAACTAGATATCTTTGTGCTGTAAATCTCCCAACAGCCAAATGTAAAAGCAGCAAACATCTCGCTGTATGTCCCACATCCAAATTGCCAAGAGAGAGCTTGCTCTCCCTGTCTTTGAGTACTGTTTGCACTGTCCCGGTTACCTCTTTGCTAACATTCTCTTCAGAGCTGCAGTGAAACCAGGAACCACGTGGAGAAGGCGCGCACACTGAAAGTGCCTGGAAGGAACGTTGGGGCTTCTTCTCAGTGTCTCTGACATAGGGTTTCACTGTCCCGGGAAAGTCTCTGCTAACACCCTGCAGAGCGCTGTACCCAATACACAGAAACGTCTTGCGGTATCTCCCACATGGGAAGTGCCAGGAGGGAAAAGTGGGGATTATGCTTAGACTTTCTCGGAACTGCTTCAAATCAACTAGATATCTTTGTGCTGTAAATCTCCCAACAGCCAAATGTAAAAGCAGCAAACATCTCGCTGTATGTCCCACATCCAAAGTGCCAAGAGAGAGCTTGCTCTCCCTGTCTTTGAGTACTGTTTGCACTGTCCCGGTTACCTCTTTGCTAACATTCTCTTCAGAGCTGCTGTGAAACCAGGAACCACGTGGAGAAGGCACCCACACTGAAAATGACTAGAAGGAACATTGGGGCTTCTTTTCATTGTCTCTGACATAGGGTTTCACTGTCCCGGGAAAGTCTCTGCTAACACCCTGCAGAGCGCTGTACCCAATACACAGAAACGTCTTGCGGTATCTCCCACATGGAAAGTGCCAGGAGGGAAAAGTGGGGATTATGCTTAGACTTTCTCGGAACTGCTTCAAATCAACTAGATATCTTTGTGCCGTAAATCTCCCAACAGCCAAATGTAAAAGCAGCAAACATCTCGCTGTATGTTCCACATCCAAAGTGCCAAGAGAGAGCTTGCTCTCCCTGTCTTTGAGTACTATTTGCACTGTCCCGGTTACCTCTTTGCTAACATTCTCTTCAGAGCTGCAGTGAAACCAGGAACCACGTGGAGAAGGCGCGCACACTGAAAGTGCCTGGAAGGAACGTTGGGGCTTCTTCTCAGTGTCTCTGACATAGGGTTTCACTGTCCCGGGAAAGTATCTGCTAACACCCTGCAGAGCGCTGTACCCAATACACAGAAACGTCTTGCGGTATCTCCCACATGGAAAGTGCCAGGAGGGAAAAGTGGGGATTATGCTTAGACTTTCTCGGAACTGCTTCAAATCAACTAGATATCTTTGTGCTGTAAATCTCCCAACAGCCAAATGTAAAAGCAGCAAACATCTCGCTGTATGTTCCACATCCAAAGTGCCAAGAGAGAGCTTGCTCTCCCTGTCTTTGAGTACTGTTTGCACTGTCCCGGTTACCTCTTTGCTAACATTCTCTTCAGAGCTGCAGTGAAACCAGGAACCACGTGGAGAAGGCACCCACACTGAAAGTGCCTGGAAGGAACGTTGGGGCTTCTTCTCAGTGTCTCTGACATAGGGTTTCACTGTCCCGGGAAAGTCTCTGCTAACACCCTGCAGAGCGCTGTACCCAATACACAGAAACGTCTTGCGGTATCTCCCACGTGGAAAGTGCCAGGAGGGAAAAGTGGGGATTATGCTTAGTCTTTCTCGGAACTGCTTCAAATCAACTAGATATCTTTGTGCTGTAAATCTCCCAACAGCCAAATGTAAAAGCAGCAAACATCTCGCTGTATGTCCCACATCCAAAGTGCCAAGAGAGAGCTTGCTCTCCCTGTCTTTGAGTACTGTTTGCACTGTCCCGGTTACCTCTTTGCTAACATTCTCTTCAGAGCTGCAGTGAAACCAGGAACCACGTGGAGAAGGCACCCACACTGAAAGTGCCTGGAAGGAACGTTGGGGCTTCTTCTCAGTGTCTCTGACATAGGGTTTCACTGTCCCGGGAAAGTCTCTGCTAACACCCTGCAGAGCGCTGTACCCAATACACAGAAACGTCTTGCGGTATCTCCCACATGGAAAGTGCCAGGAGGGAGAAGTGGGGATTATGCTTAGACTTTCTCGGAACTGCTTCAAATCAACTAGATATCTTTGTGCTGTAAATCTCCCAACAGCCAAATGTAAAAGCAGCAAACATCTCGCTGTATGTCCCACATCCAAAGTGCCAAGAGAGAGCTTGCTCTCCCTGTCTTTGAGTACTGTTTGCACTGTCCCGGTTACCTCTTTGCTAACATTCTCTTCAGAGCTGCTGTGACACCAGGAACCACGTGGAGAAGGCACGCACACTGAAAGTGCCTGGAAGGAAAGTTGGGGCTTCTTCTCAGTGTCTCTGACATAGGGTTTCACTGTCCCGGGAAAGTCTCTGCTAACACCCTGCAGAGCGCTGTACCCAATACACAGAAACATCTTGCGGTATCTCCCACATGGAAAGTGCCAGGAGGGAAAAGTGGGGATTATGCTTAGACTTTCTCGGAACTGCTTCAAATCAACTAGATATCTTTGTGCTGTAAATCTCCCAACAGCCAAATGTAAAAGCAGCAAACATCTCGCTGTATGTCCCACATCCAAAGTGCCAAGAGAGAGCTTGCTCTCCCTGTCTTTGAGTACTGTTTGCACTGTCCCGGTTACCTCTTTGCTAACATTCTCTTCAGAGCTGTAGTGAAACCAGGAACCACGTGGAGAAGGCACCCACACTGAAAATGACTAGAAGGAACATTGGGGCTTCTTTTCATTGTCTCTGACATAGGGTTTCACTGTCCCGGGAAAATCTCTGCTAACACCCTGCAGAGCGCTGTACCCAATACACAGAAACGTCTTGCGGTATCTCCCACATGGAAAGTGCCAGGAGGGAAAAGTGGGGATTAGGCTTAGACTTTCTCGGAACTGCTTCAAATCAACTAGATATGTTTGTGCTGTAAATCTCCCAACAGCCAAATGTAAAAGCAGCAAACATCTCGCTGTATGTCCCACATCCAAATTGCCAAGAGAGAGCTTGCTCTCCCTGTCTTTGAGTACTGTTTGCACTGTCCCGGTTACCTCTTTGCTAACATTCTCTTCAGAGCTGCTGTGAAACCAGGAACCACGTGGAGAAGGCACCCACACTGAAAATGACTAGAAGGAACATTGGGGCTTCTTTTCATTGTCTCTGACATAGGGTTTCACTGTCCCGGGAAAGTCTCTGCTAACACCCTGCAGAGCGCTGTACCCAATACACAGAAACGTCTTGCGGTATCTCCCACATGGAAAGTGCCAGGAGGGAAAAGTGGGGATAATGCTTAGACTTTCTCGGAACTGCTTCAAATCAACTAGATATCTTTGTGCTGTAAATCTCCCAACAGCCAAATGTAAAAGCAGCAAACATCTCGCTGTATATTCCACATCCAAAGTGCCAAGAGAGAGCTTGCTCTCCCTGTCTTTGAGTACTGTTTGCACTGTCCCGGTTACCTCTTTGCTAACATTCTCTTCAGAGCTGCAGTGAAACCAGGAACCACGTGGAGAAGGCGCGCACACTGAAAGTGCCTGGAAGGAAAGTTGGGGCTTCTTCTCAGTGTCTCTGACATAGGGTTTCACTGTCCCGGGAAAGTATCTGCTAACACCCTGCAGAGCGCTGTACCCAGTACACAGAAACATCTTGCGGTATCTCCCACATGGAAAGTGCCAGGAGGGAGTAGTAGGGATTATGTTTAGACTTTCTCGGAACTGCTTCAAATCAACTAGATATCTTTGTGCTGTAAATCTCCCAACAGCCAAATGTAAAAGCAGCAAACATCTCGCTGTATGTCCCACATCCAAAGTGCCAAGAGAGAGCTTGCTCTCCCTGTCTTTGAGTACTGTTTGCACTGTCCCGGTTACCTCTTTGCTAACATTCTCTTCAGAGCTGCTGTGAAACCAGGAACCACGTGGAGAAGGCACCCACACTGAAAGTGCCTGGAAGGAACGTTGGGGCTTCTTCTCAGTGTCTCTGACATAGGGTTTCACTGTCCCGGGAAAGTCTCTGCTAACACCCTGCAGAGCGCTGTACCCAATACACAGAAACGTCTTGCGGTATCTCCCACATGGAAAGTGCCAGGAGGGAAAAGTGGGGATAATGCTTAGACTTTCTCGGAACTGCTTCAAATCAACTAGATATGTTTGTGCTGTAAATCTCCCAACAGCCAAATGTAAAAGCAGCAAACATCTCGCTGTATGTCCCACATCCAAAGTGCCAAGAGAGAGCTTGCTCTCCCTGTCTTTGAGTACTGTTTGCACTGTCCCGGTTACCTCTTTGCTAACATTCTCTTCAGAGCTGCTGTGAAACCAGGAACCACGTGGAGAAGGCACCCACACTGAAAGTGCCTGGAAGGAACGTTGGGGCTTCTTTTCATTGTCTCTGACATAGGGTTTCACTGTCCCGGGAAAATCTCTGCTAACACCCTGCAGAGCGCTGTACCCAATACACAGAAACGTCTTGCGGTATCTCCCACATGGGAAGTGCCAGGAGGGAAAAGTGGGGATTATGCTTATGTGGAATAAATACTAAATTGGCTAAAAAATACAAAAGTACAGCATTGTTCACACATTAAGGAAAAAGTATAAAATCAAGAGGCTTCTGAGGTAGAAAATAGCCGCAGCTGGCATGAAGGACACAACATCTGTGGTTCCCTGATAAGCTACATGAGGTACGGGACGGGATGCAATTATTCCGTGGCTTTACCTTATGATGTATAGCGGATACAGGAATGGGATGATACCATGAAACAGATAAGCTGCCAATTAGCTGCCCGCTAGATGCTCAGAGCCAACATTTTGTGAAATTTTGATGAAATGCTGTCCTTTGTGCGAACTTTGCTCATTATAATGTCATTATAATACCAAAACACACCTCCATCCCGAAGGCTACCCGCCTCCAAGGTGCGACCACTCCTTCTTGAGTCTGCGCCCTGAATTTCTCGTAAACTATACCTTTAATTGTGAAGCGAGAGAAATTTACACCAATCATGATAAAAGTATGTATGACTAAAGTCACTCAAACTCCACCTTGAAGATAACAAATAGTATAAAAATAGCCCAAGAGAGGGGGGATACCCAGGGAAGACACCATCATAAAGAATTACATCACTGACTTCTGGGATCAGTCGACGGGCTGAGCCTCTCTTCCCCCCCATAGGGACGCCTTTGGGTAAGACTTAGATTATACCGAGTGCTTCCTCGGGAAACTTAGAAATTTCTCTAGAGACTCTCTTTTCCTACATTTAAAGCCAGGCTGTATCGTTTATAACTTTGTCGCGCGTTTTGTATATGTAACAATACTTTCGTTTGCACGTGCTTTGCAGACAGTGTATTTATCACCGGCAATCCTAAGAACCTATATATCTGTTGTTTAAATAAACTGCACTTTTTTAAGTAGCTAGTCGTTTTGGTTTCTCACTGAACACGACCAAAGACTCGAGAGTGGCCGTGCTAGTTCATGAGCACGACTAGACTGAAGGTGCAGTCCACTATTAGTGTATCCAAATCGTAATAGTTTAATACATATTAAACGCGATTGGACTGATAGTGCTGAATTGGGCATCACTCAGAATTTAAACCTAGCCGCACCTAGCCTCCCACCTCGGTGAGGAGTGTTAGAACGCAAGGGGGTTTATCTTCTGCTAAAACTGCTTTGCCCCTTTTCACGCAACAGAAATTTTGGCGTAGTCGGCAGGATTGCCATGGATAAACTGCTGCAAAAATATGATTGTGCCCCTTCCCAGGCTGGGAAGGAGTGGGCCCGTAAATTTTGGAAGGATGAAGAGAAAGTGGTGGAACGTATTGAAGAGTGTCGGGTTTCACAGAAGCTCAGAGCGGGGAAAGGCAAAGGTGTGATTTGTGCGGTGTTAGGCGCCTGTTTATCTTGTGCACAACAAGAAGCTAGGGAAACCCCTGCTCCTAATCTGATTTCAGCTGTAGAATATGCAACCCTGAAATCAGAGAATGAGGTGTTGAAGTCATCACTAGCCTTTCAAAAGGAGACAGGAGAAAAATTAAGAACTCAAGTTGATAAGCTTGTGAGTGAGAATGAATGTTTAGGAAACCGGAATGCTCAACTTGGGAGTGAAAATCACCAACTTAAAATGTTATTGGAAAGGGTGACTGGGCTCTTAGATAAAATGCAGCCCTCGACCCAGGTCCAACAGATTCGTAAATTAATGTGTTATCCAAGTTCTGGAACCCAGACCGGAGATTTTTGGTCTAATAGTGAAGATGAGGAAGAAGATGAGGAGGGAAGGACTTTTACTGTGAAATCTCGAGTCTTTCCTTTACGACCTCTGATTAAAACTGAAACCACAGTTGATGAGGATGATGAGGAAGTCCGCAACACTGTGCGTACTATTCCGTGGACACCAACAGAGTTAGCGAAAATAAGGGAAAAATATTCGAGGCGGCCAGAAGAATCAGCTGTTGAGTATGTGTGGCGAGTTTCTTCTGAAGGAGGAGATAGAATTATGTTGAGTGAGGAAGAAGCAGGAGACTCTTGGGGACCAGGAGTGTTTTTAACTACAATGGACGGGGATCATAATTATTCCCTAACCGCTCGAGCAGCCTTTTGGGCAGGTGGTATGGATCCGCGAGAGAGGGGAGAGCCATTAGAGATTAGAGCTACAGGCTACTCTGAACTGTTTGCGGCGATACGGAAAGCAGCTTGTCTGCAAGCCATGTATGACAGAGAGGAATTTCGGAAATCCCCAATGTCAGCTGCTATCGACCCCGATCGATTAGCCCCTCTCATCCGTGGTCTTCCCGATTGCCTGAAGCCATTTGTTGTTCGTACTCAAGATCGTATACGAGAGGCTCGGGATGCTCATGGGCGGGGCCGGCGTCGCTACATGCCCACCTGGAATGAATATGTACAGGAAATAGACCAATATGGGCGCCGAATGGGCTGGGCCAGCCTAACTAGCGAAAAATCCTCCGAACACCCCCGAAAGGTTCGCCAAGTCCGAACTCACACTCAAAACCCCAAACCGGTGGAAAGGTTTAAGCCTGATAAGGACCGGAATGAGTTGTGGCGTAAAGCCCTACAATTAGGGGTGCCCCGACAATTCTTGCACGGTGTCCCTACGGGAGATCTCCGTACACTGGTCCAATCTCTAACTAGAAAGAATAATTCGGCTGGGGAGAAAAGTCTAACCAGAGAATCCCCAAGCTGTGAGAAAATTGTGCCTTCTGCACCGGAGCGTAATTTGATTGATTTGTCAGAGTCCCAGTCAAAAAACTCCTATCCCCGGGGAGGGCAGTGAGCCACCCTGTCCGGCGGGTACTAGCTATTCAATGGCTCTCTCATAAAGATTCTGAACCTATTATCGCCATTCCTGTCGGACCCCGGAGGATGTCAGTAAACTTTATTATTGATACCGGAGCCCAAATGTCTGCAATCACTAATGAAACGGCACAACTTCTAGGTATAAATCCCACCAGACGCAGAGTCAACTTCGCAGGAATTGATGGTGTGGTAAAAACATGCCCCGTTGCAAAAATTAACCTCTGGTTGCCGGGAGAGCAGCGGATGACCAGGGCGGAAGTGTTAGTGGGTGCCTCGCGTACTAACCTCCTAGGATTTGACGTGCTGCGTGGGCGAATGTGGAAATTCCCAGATGGAACTGTGTGGAGTTTTGCAGGATGCGAAAAAGTAATAGACACAGTGAAATTGAGTCTCTTGGAAACTTCCATGCCTTTACCTCCCTCTAAAATCACTAATGTCCGGCAGTATCCACTGCCTGCAGCTGCACTTGCAGGAGCAGACGGGGTGGTATCAGATTTAGAAAAAAGAGACATCATCAAGAGGACTCACTCACCTTATAATTCACCAGTGTGGCCGGTAAAGAAACCAAACGGGCAATGGCGTTTCACAGTAGATTACCGAAAGTTGAATGCCAACACTGCACCCCTCACTGCCGCGGTTCCAAATATCGCAGAAATTGTGACAATGATACAAGGAGCTGCCCATCCTTGGATGGCTGCCTTAGATGTTAAAGACATGTTTTTTATGATTCCCCTCCTTGAGCAGGACAAAGCGCGGTTTGCATTCACGTGGAAAGGAGTCCAATATACCTTTAACCGACTTCCACAAGGATACAAACATTCCCCCACTATTGCTCATAATGCTTTAGCTAAAGTGCTATCAGAGATTCCTGTTTCACAGGGATGTACGGTATACCAATATATTGATGACATCCTAATAGGGGGAGAGAACCAAGAAAGTGTAAAAGACATGATGGAAAACATCCGAAAAACATTACTTGATTTAGGATTGGAAATTCCAGACTCAAAGTGTCAGGGACCCGCACAGGAAGTTAAATTCCTGGGGGTCTGGTGGATTAAGGGAGCTGCTTCTGTCCCTCAGGATACCCTGGAAAAAATAGAGCATGGACATAATCCATCCAGCGTGAAGGAGTTACAGCAAGTTCTGGGAACTTTAAGTTATTGGCGTAAACACATCCCTGGCTTTTCCATCATTGCTCGCCCCCTTTATAGTTTGCTCAAAAAGGGTAGATCCTGGGAGTGGACTAAACAACACACTAATGCTCTGCAATTACTAATAAAGGAGCTAAGGTTATTCCAACAGCTTGGTCCTATACATCCAACTGACCCTGTCCACGTAGAATGGGGGTTCAGTGAACATGGTTCCCATTGTAATTTATGGCAGAAAGGACCAGCAGGACCAGAGAGACCATTAGAATTTAGCTCTCACTCCTTCAATGATACTGAGAGCAGATATTCAGACCTTGAGAAGGGTTTACTGTCCCTAGTGCGAGCGTTGCAACGAACAGAGCAGATAAGAAGAGAACAGAGTGTGATCATTCGTGGACCTTTTCACCTCCTAGATGTGGTCCGTAAAGGGACAATACCACCAGCTGGCATTGCCCAGAAACCTACAGTTCGAAAGTGGTATGCTTATTTAGAAGGCATTAATGACATCATGCCAGTCTCTGAAGGCAGTATCAAAGTATCCAAGCTACAAAAGGATATAGATGGTGCCCTATTGTTCCAATCCCCACCAAATAGACCATCTCCGATCCAAGAAGCTCCTCCTTTGAAGGAAGGCAGTGATCTTACAGGAGTGTGGTTTACTGATGCGTCATCTCACCGTGAAAACAATAAGTGGAAATATAAGGCCGTAGCACTGGAAGTAGCAACGGGAGAAAGAGCGATGGAAACAGGGGAGGGTAGTGCACAAGTAGGGGAACTCAGAGCTGTCCTACTAGCTGCACAACATGGAGCCACCTCCATTTACACTGACTCATATGCTGTTTTTAAAGGAGCCACTGAATGGATAGGACACTGGGCAGCCAATGATTGGCAGGTGAACAGAGTCCCGATTTGGGAGACGGACAGTTGGAAGCAACTGTTAGAAATAGGAGAACAGAGAACATTGCACATTGGTTGGGTAAAAGGCCATGATCGTTCAAACTCGATCACTGCTCAATTCAACCAACAGGTAGATAGCCTCACGCGGCTACAGCAAATTGACATTGTAGATGATGGTCGGGAATGGGAACGCTTACTTGAATGGTTACATGTTAAACGTGGCCACACAGGCCGTGCTGACCTGTATCAGGAAGGTCTAGCCCGGGGATGGCCCGTGTCGGTTAAGCTGTGCGAACAAATAGTAACTGCCTGTTCACAATGTCGCCTACGACTCAGCAAAGATCATCCGAGTAAGGCGCCTCCCTTACACATTCGGGACAAGAAAACGTTGTGGCATTCATGGCAGATTGACTATATTGGGCCCTTGAGATTATCAGGTGGGAAAAGATATGTCCTGGTAGGAGTGGAGATTATCTCCAGCCTCAGTATGGCCAGCAGTTTCAAATCAGCTACCGGGGACAACACAGTGAAAGGCCTAAAAGGGTGGTTCAGCACACTTCCCCTTCCCGAGGAAATCCAAAGTGATAACGGTTCACACTTTACCGCTTCGGTGGTACAAGATTGGGCCAAAGAAGAAGGGATTCGATGGGTATTTCATACTCCCTATTATCCCCAGGCTAATGGCATTGTTGAACGCACCAATGGATTGGTTAAGCGTTTTGCAAAAACTCATGAACCTGGTTGGCATTTGCGATTGGACGATGCCATCTATCAATTAAATAACAGATGGAGTGGAGACGGCTGTCCTAAAATGAAAGCTTTCTGTGTATCTGCCAATATTATCTCTCCAAAGGCTCCCAATGAACCGGGAAAATACCCCAGAAGATTTCACCCTGGGCAACCTGTGCTAGTGAAAATGCCTCAAATTGGGACGGTACCAATGGTGCTAGCTACTCCCAAAAATCCCTATGCATGGGAAGCCAAGGACTGTTCAGGGAAGATACACCGGATCAGCACCCGGTGGATCTCGCCTTCTTTTTAACCCCGTCGGTCGAATAAGACCGAGCAGATTTTCTTTTCCTTTGTGTCTTACAGGAACCTTGGATGAGCTGTACAGACGGATTGGCCTACGCTACCTTTGAGTGTCTCCAGGGAATCCTGACATCGATCCTGACAATAATACTATTTTTATTATGTATGGCTACCTGGAGGCCCAAATTCTAAAATGATGAATTGGCAGATGGAATTGATGCTATTCAGTTTTACCTTTTTATTCCCTGTTGTTTGTAGTCAGAGAGACCCAGAGTGGCCATGGTCTCAAGCCTTTGTTAAACACAATGCGATGGCAGGTACTAGAAAGGGAGAATTGAGTTTGGCCACTGTAGTTCTACAGGAAAATGAGGTGTTACATGAGTGGACCTGGAATAGTTGGTACCCAGTCCTGAAAGGTAAGGCAGGGGTGGAAGCCCGAGTAGGGTGTAGAATGATCAACGGCTCAAACCATGAGAAGGCCATGAGAATAGAGATATTTCGCCCTCAGAACCCACGCTCAATGACAACAAAGCACTGTGTCACCGACAAGTGGGATTGCTGGTATAATTTTACTCTTGTTGAACCCACTCTTGTAACTTGTCGTTGGCAACAGGATGAAATAGCGCTGCTATTTGAATTCAAGATAGACGTAGCACCTGACCTTTGGGATAATGCATTGTCACGGTACACTGCAAGCACTGGAACACCAGGAAACAAAAGGGGTTTAAATCTCTCCACTCTGGTTATACAAGGAAGTGAAGTATATTCCAGAGATAAATGGAGATGGAATGATTCACTTCAAATGGCTAAAATCGAGGCCACCCTTGAAAAGAGAATACACATTGGTTGCCGATTTATCAATGGGTCTACTCACCACAGGCCAACTTTAATTAAAACCATCTATGTAGACTCTACCAAACCAGACAAATACAACACTGACTGTTACAAAATTATGGAGCCAAATTCAGATTGCTGGCACAATTTCACTTTTATCAAACCTACAATAGTGTATTGTATTTGGGGCTACAGGGGCACAGAATTGTTATTTGAATTTATGATTGACTCAAATACACCTGAACTTGCCGAAATAAATCCAGAACCTACACCCCCACAAACTCTCAAAGGCGTACCTTCTAAGCCCTCCATTAGTTTAACTCCTTACATTTTCAACATTGGCCCTTATGTTATTAAACACACAGGTCAACAACAGATACTGTTTAATCCCACATATTCCCTCAAACGAGTAGAATTGTCCATGCAGATTAAAATCTCTGCGATCAAACCCACTTGTTTACCATTCCTAAGTACATCTTATGCAGGATGGTCAGCATGGTTACGCAGACGAACTTTTGCCACTTCACAACGACTGAAGAGGGATGTGACTGGTATCTTAGGAACAGGCCTGGGAGTCTTAAATAGTATAGATGCTGAGATACTTGCCAACAAACTAGTCACAACCACTACTGATCTGGACAAATTAAGACGTCCCCTACAGTCCTCTCTATTAGCATTGGGAAACCACCAATGGCTTTTATCGAATATATTGCCTCAGTGGGAAGAAACGGGTGAAAAAGACCATCAGTTGATCACAGATGCACTTGGTACAACCCAAAACAATGTTTCCTTGGCTCTTAGTTGTATCCAAGCCCAATTGTGGATGCAATCTATGACAGCCGCAATCATAAGGGAAGGTGAAGAAGGCACCTTGCCCACCGAAATTCGAAAAGTAATATGGGATAACGCAATTGAATTTGAGAAAAAATTTCAGTCCTGGTGGTATCTGGTTAACTTCACCTATGATCCCATTGAGAGCAAGGCCACAGCTTTTGTCTTAACAATACGCAATGCTTTGGTATACACCATATACCCAATCATTGCGCTGGGGTTGAATCACCAAGGAGCCATACTCTATCCAATAGAGCACAGAGTGTGGGCACAACAAAATGAGAATAAGTGGCAAACTGTTGATGTTGACGCATGCGTTTCACGAGACCAACAAGGATTCATTTGTGAGAGTAATACCCTGAAAGCACAAGACATTTGTCTTGACACCAACCAGAACGTTTGTCACTTTGAGATACATCCCGATGAAACCCCAGAAACTGTGCTTGTATATATTGGGAAAGGGTGTGTTTGCATGAGGTCTCCCTGTAGTCTTGTATTCATAGATGACGTAGTAGTTGATATAAGTAATCACTCAAACCTTTGTGTTTGTAACTTTACTAACATTATCGGATGTGACTTCAATTATTCAGCTCCTGTTACATCTTTTCAATTGCTACAATCTAATTATACATTGATTCGAGATTTGTTGCCTACCCCCATCGGAATGAATCTCTCACTGGTGAAGAAGTTACTACAACACGATGAATTGAAGCGACTGTTGAAAGAGGCCCAAGAAAATGGACAGAGAACTTTGATTACCGTCCATCATGATGTTGAAGAAATACACCAAGTACTGGAAAGAGTCAAGAGAGACGGAGGACATGGATGGGGAGATACTCTTTTTGGAT
Source organism: Chroicocephalus ridibundus (assembly GCF_963924245.1). Taxonomy (NCBI): domain Eukaryota; kingdom Metazoa; phylum Chordata; class Aves; order Charadriiformes; family Laridae; genus Chroicocephalus; species Chroicocephalus ridibundus. The sequence continues at coordinate 96,174 of NW_026961313.1, forward strand.
GGTCACCGACAGTTACAGGACTTTATAACAAGATGCTCCATCCTGTTGTTGTTTTACTAATACTCATTGTTTTGTGCTTCGCTTTGACAATTGTTTTGTATGTTAGACTTTGGATTATGATGAAAAGTTTAACTCATTTGATCACTCCACGAGATGTATTTGCACTTGATATCCCTCACCACAAGAACACATGTGATCTTTCCTATCAGTATTGAGTATCGTGGAGCTTGAGTGACTGTAGTCACGGGGTGGATTATGTGGAATAAATACTAAATTGGCTAAAAAATACAAAAGTACAGCATTGTTCACACATTAAGGAAAAAGTATAAAATCAAGAGGCTTCTGAGGTAGAAAATAGCCGCAGCTGGCATGAAGGACACAACATCTGTGGTTCCCTGATAAGCTACATGAGGTACGGGACGGGATGCAATTATTCCGTGGCTTTACCTTATGATGTATAGCGGATACAGGAATGGGATGATACCATGAAACAGATAAGCTGCCAATTAGCTGCCCGCTAGATGCTCAGAGCCAACATTTTGTGAAATTTTGATGAAATGCTGTCCTTTGTGCGAACTTTGCTCATTATAATGTCATTATAATACCAAAACACACCTCCATCCCGAAGGCTACCCGCCTCCAAGGTGCGACCACTCCTTCTTGAGTCTGCGCCCTGAATTTCTCGTAAACTATACCTTTAATTGTGAAGCGAGAGAAATTTACACCAATCATGATAAAAGTATGTATGACTAAAGTCACTCAAACTCCACCTTGAAGATAACAAATAGTATAAAAATAGCCCAAGAGAGGGGGGATACCCAGGGAAGACACCATCATAAAGAATTACATCACTGACTTCTGGGATCAGTCGACGGGCTGAGCCTCTCTTCCCCCCCCATAGGGACGCCTTTGGGTAAGACTTAGATTATACCGAGTGCTTCCTCGGGAAACTTAGAAATTTCTCTAGAGACTCTCTTTTCCTACATTTAAAGCCAGGCTGTATCGTTTATAACTTTGTCGCGCGTTTTGTATATGTAACAATACTTTCGTTTGCACGTGCTTTGCAGACAGTGTATTTATCACCGGCAATCCTAAGAACCTATATATCTGTTGTTTAAATAAACTGCACTTTTTTAAGTAGCTAGTCGTTTTGGTTTCTCACTGAACACGACCAAAGACTCGAGAGTGGCCGTGCTAGTTCATGAGCACGACTAGACTGAAGGTGCAGTCCACTATTAGTGTATCCAAATCGTAATAGTTTAATACATATTAAACGCGATTGGACTGATAGTGCTGAATTGGGCATCACTCAGAATTTAAACCTAGCCGCACCTAGCCTCCCACCTCGGTGAGGAGTGTTAGAACGCAAGGGGGTTTATCTTCTGCTAAAACTGCTTTGCCCCTTTTCACGCAACAGCTTAGACTTTCTCGGAACTGCTTCTGGTGAAACCAGGAACCACGTGGAGAAGGCGCGCACACTGAAAGTGCCTGGAAGGAACGTTGGGGCTTCTTCTCAGTGTCTCTGACATAGGGTTTCACTGTCCCGGGAAAGTCTCTGCTAACACCCTGCAGAGCGCTGTACCCAATACACAGAAACGTCTTGCGGTATCTCCCACATGGGAAGTGCCAGGAGGAAAAAGTGGGGATTATGCTTAGACTTTCTCGGAACTGCTTCAAATCAACTAGATATGTTTGTGCTGTAAATCTCCCAACAGCCAAATGTAAAAGCAGCAAACATCTCGCTGTATGTCCCACATCCAAAGTGCCAAGAGAGAGCTTGCTCTCCCTGTCTTTGAGTACTGTTTGCACTGTCCCGGTTACCTCTTTGCTAACATTCTCTTCAGAGCTGCAGTGAAACCAGGAACCACGTGGAGAAGGCACCCACACTGAAAGTGCCTGGAAGGAAAGTTGGGGCTTCTTTTCATTGTCTCTGACATAGGGTTTCACTGTCCCGGGAAAGTCTCTGCTAACACCCTGCAGAGCGCTGTACCCAATACACAGAAACGTCTTGCGGTATCTCCCACATGGAAAGTGCCAGGAGGGAAAAGTGGGGATTATGCTTAGACTTTCTCGGAACTGCTTCAAATCAACTAGATATCTTTGTGCTGTAAATCTCCCAACAGCCAAATGTAAAAGCAGCAAACATCTCGCTGTATGTCCCACATCCAAAGTGCCAAGAGAGAGCTTGCTCTCCCTGTCTTTGAGTACTGTTTGCACTGTCCCGGTTACCTCTTTGCTAACATTCTCTTCAGAGCTGCAGTGAAACCAGGAACCACGTGGAGAAGGCACCCACACTGAAAGTGCCTGGAAGGAACGTTGGGGCTTCTTCTCAGTGTCTCTGACATAGGGTTTCACTGTCCCGGGAAAGTCTCTGCTAACACCCTGCAGAGCGCTGTACCCAATACACAGAAACGTCTTGCGGTATCTCCCACATGGAAAGTGCCAGGAGGGAAAAGTGGGGATTATGCTTAGACTTTCTCGGAACTGCTTCAAATCAACTAGATATCTTTGTGCTGTAAATCTCCCAACAGCCAAATGTAAAAGCAGCAAACATCTCGCTGTATGTCCCACATCCAAATTGCCAAGAGAGAGCTTGCTCTCCCTGTCTTTGAGTACTGTTTGCACTGTCCCGGTTACCTCTTTGATAACATTCTCTTCAGAGCTGCAGTGAAACCAGGAACCACGTGGAGAAGGCACCCACACTGAAAGTGCCTGGAAGGAACGTTGGGGCTTCTTCTCAGTGTCTCTGACATAGGGTTTCACTGTCCCGGGAAAGTCTCTGCTAACACCCTGCAGAGCGCTGTACCCAATACACAGAAACGTCTTGCGGTATCTCCCACATGGAAAGTGCCAGGAGGGAAAAGTGGGGATTATGCTTAGACTTTCTCGGAACTGCTTCAAATCAACTAGATATCTTTGTGCTGTAGATCTCCCAACAGCCAAATGTAAAAGCAGCAAACATCTCGCTGTATGTCCCACATCCAAAGTGCCAAGAGAGAGCTTGCTCTCCCTGTCTTTGAGTACTGTTTGCACTGTCCCGGTTACCTCTTTGCTAACATTCTCTTCAGAGCTGCTGTGAAACCAGGAACCACGTGGAGAAGGCACCCACACTGAAAGTGCCTGGAAGGAACGTTGGGGCTTCTTCTCAGTGTCTCTGACATAGGGTTTCACTGTCCCGGGAAAGTCTCTGCTAACACCCTGCAGAGCGCTGTACCCAATACACAGAAACGTCTTGCGGTATCTCCCACATGGAAAGTGCCAGGAGGGAGAAGTGGGGATTATGCTTAGACTTTCTCGGAACTGCTTCAAATCAACTAGATATCTTTGTGCTGTAAATCTCCCAACAGCCAAATGTAAAAGCAGCAAACATCTCGCTGTATGTCCCACATCCAAAGTGCCAAGAGAGAGCTTGCTCTCCCTGTCTTTGAGTACTGTTTGCACTGTCCCGGTTACCTCTTTGCTAACATTCTCTTCAGAGCTGTAGTGAAACCAGGAACCACGTGGAGAAGGCACCCACACTGAAAATGACTAGAAGGAACATTGGGGCTTCTTTTCATTGTCTCTGACATAGGGTTTCACTGTCCCGGGAAAATCTCTGCTAACACCCTGCAGAGCGCTGTACCCAATACACAGAAACGTCTTGCGGTATCTGCCACATGGGAAGTGCCAGGAGGAAAAAGTGGGGATTATGCTTAGACTTTCTCGGAACTGCTTCAAATCAACTAGATATCTTTGTGCTGTAAATCTCCCAACAGCCAAATGTAAAAGCAGCAAACATCTCGCTGTATGTCCCACATCCAAAGTGCCAAGAGAGAGCTTGCTCTCCCTGTCTTTGAGTACTGTTTGCACTGTCCCGGTTACCTCTTTGCTAACATTCTCTTCAGAGCTGCAGTGAAACCAGGAACCACGTGGAGAAGGCACCCACACTGAAAGTGCCTGGAAGGAACGTTGGGGCTTCTTCTCAGTGTCTCTGACATAGGGTTTCACTGTCCCGGGAAAGTCTCTGCTAACACCCTGCAGAGCGCTGTACCCAATACACAGAAACGTCTTGCGGTATCTCCCACATGGAAAGTGCCAGGAGGGAAAAGTGGGGATTATGCTTAGACTTTCTCGGAACTGCTTCAAATCAACTAGATATCTTTGTGCTGTAAATCTCCCAACAGCCAAATGTAAAAGCAGCAAACATCTCGCTGTATGTCCCACATCCAAAGTGCCAAGAGAGAGCTTGCTCTCCCTGTCTTTGAGTACTGTTTGCACTGTCCCGGTTACCTCTTTGCTAACATTCTCTTCAGAGCTGCAGTGAAACCAGGAACCACGTGGAGAAGGCACCCACACTGAAAGTGCCTGGAAGGAACGTTGGGGCTTCTTCTCAGTGTCTCTGACATAGGGTTTCACTGTCCCGGGAAAGTCTCTGCTAACACCCTGCAGAGCGCTGTACCCAATACACAGAAACGTCTTGCGGTATCTCCCACATGGAAAGTGCCAGGAGGGAAAAGTGGGGATTATGCTTAGACTTTCTCGGAACTGCTTCAAATCAACTAGATATCTTTGTGCTGTAAATCTCCCAACAGCCAAATGTAAAAGCAGCAAACATCTCGCTGTATGTCCCACATCCAAATTGCCAAGAGAGAGCTTGCTCTCCCTCTCTTTGAGTACTGTTTGCACTGTCCCGGTTACCTCTTTGCTAACATTCTCTTCAGAGCTGCAGTGAAACCAGGAACCACGTGGAGAAGGCACCCACACTGAAAGTGCCTGGAAGGAAAGTTGGGGCTTCTTCTCAGTGTCTCTGACATAGGGTTTCACTGTCCCGGGAAAGTCTCTGCTAACACCCTGCAGAGCGCTGTACCCAATACACAGAAACGTCTTGCGGTATCTCCCACATGGAAAGTGCCAGGAGGGAAAAGTGGGGATTATGCTTAGACTTTCTCGGAACTGCTTCAAATCAACTAGATATCTTTGTGCTGTAAATCTCCCAACAGCCAAATGTAAAAGCAGCAAACATCTCGCTGTATGTCCCACATCCAAAGTGCCAAGAGAGAGCTTGCTCTCCCTGTCTTTGAGTACTGTTTGCACTGTCCCGGTTACCTCTTTGCTAACATTCTCTTCAGAGCTGCAGTGAAACCAGGAACCACGTGGAGAAGGCACCCACACTGAAAGTGCCTGGAAGGAACGTTGGGGCTTCTTCTCAGTGTCTCTGACATAGGGTTTCACTGTCCCGGGAAAGTCTCTGCTAACACCCTGCAGAGCGCTGTACCCAATACACAGAAACGTCTTGCGGTATCTCCCACATGGAAAGTGCCAGGAGGGAAAAGTGGGGATTATGCTTAGACTTTCTCGGAACTGCTTCAAATCAACTAGATATCTTTGTGCTGTAAATCTCCCAACAGCCAAATGTAAAAGCAGCAAACATCTCGCTGTATGTCCCACATCCAAAGTGCCAAGAGAGAGCTTGCTCTCCCTCTCTTTGAGTACTGTTTGCACTGTCCCGGTTACCTCTTTGCTAACATTCTCTTCAGAGCTGCTGTGAAACCAGGAACCACGTGGAGAAGGCACGCACACTGAAAGTGCCTGGAAGGAAAGTTGGGGCTTCTTCTCAGTGTCTCTGACATAGGGTTTCACTGTCCCGGGAAAGTCTCTGCTAACACCCTGCAGAGCGCTGTACCCAATACACAGAAACGTCTTGCGGTATCTCCCACATGGAAAGTGCCAGGAGGGAAAAGTGGGGATTATGCTTAGACTTTCTCGGAACTGCTTCAAATCAACTAGATATCTTTGTGCTGTAAATCTCCCAACAGCCAAATGTAAAAGCAGCAAACATCTCGCTGTATGTCCCACATCCAAATTGCCAAGAGAGAGCTTGCTCTCCCTGTCTTTGAGTACTGTTTGCACTGTCCCGGTTACCTCTTTGCTAACATTCTCTTCAGAGCTGCAGTGAAACCAGGAACCACGTGGAGAAGGCGCGCACACTGAAAGTGCCTGGAAGGAACGTTGGGGCTTCTTCTCAGTGTCTCTGACATAGGGTTTCACTGTCCCGGGAAAGTCTCTGCTAACACCCTGCAGAGCGCTGTACCCAATACACAGAAACGTCTTGCGGTATCTCCCACATGGAAAGTGCCAGGAGGGAAAAGTGGGGATTATGCTTAGACTTTCTCGGAACTGCTTCAAATCAACTAGATATCTTTGTGCTGTAAATCTCCCAACAGCCAAATGTAAAAGCAGCAAACATCTCGCTGTATGTCCCACATCCAAAGTGCCAAGAGAGAGCTTGCTCTCCCTGTCTTTGAGTACTGTTTGCACTGTCCCAGTTACCTCTTTGCTAACATTCTCTTCAGAGCTGCTGTGAAACCAGGAACCACGTGGAGAAGGCACGCACACTGAAAGTGGCTGGAAGGAACGTTGGGGCTTCTTCTCAGTGTCTCTGACATAGGGTTTCACTGTCCCGGGAAAGTCTCTGCTAACACCCTGCAGAGCGCTGTACCCAATACACAGAAACATCTTGCGGTATCTCCCACATGGAAAGTGCCAGGAGGGAAAAGTGGGGATTATGCTTAGACTTTCTCGGAACTGCTTCAAATCAACTAGATATCTTTGTGCTGTAAATCTCCCAACAGCCAAATGTAAAAGCAGCAAACATCTCGCTGTATGTCCCACATCCAAAGTGCCAAGAGAGAGCTTGCTCTCCCTGTCTTTGAGTACTGTTTGCACTGTCCCGGTTACCTCTTTGCTAACATTCTCTTCAGAGCTGCAGTGAAACCAGGAACCACGTGGAGAAGGCACCCACACTGAAAGTGCCTGGAAGGAACGTTGGGGCTTCTTCTCAGTGTCTCTGACATAGGGTTTCACTGTCCCGGGAAAGTCTCTGCTAACACCCTGCAGAGCGCTGTACCCAATACACAGAAACGTCTTGCGGTATCTCCCACATGGAAAGTGCCAGGAGGGAAAAGTGGGGATTATGCTTAGACTTTCTCGGAACTGCTTCAAATCAACTAGATATCTTTGTGCTGTAAATCTCCCAACAGCCAAATGTAAAAGCAGCAAACATCTCGCTGTATGTCCCACATCCAAAGTGCCAAGAGAGAGCTTGCTCTCCCTGTCTTTGAGTACTGTTTGCACTGTCCCGGTTACCTCTTTGCTAACATTCTCTTCAGAGCTGCAGTGAAACCAGGAACCACGTGGAGAAGGCACCCACACTGAAAGTGCCTGGAAGGAACGTTGGGGCTTCTTCTCAGTGTCTCTGACATAGGGTTTCACTGTCCCGGGAAAGTCTCTGCTAACACCCTGCAGAGCGCTGTACCCAATACACAGAAACGTCTTGCGGTATCTCCCACATGGAAAGTGCCAGGAGGGAAAAGTGGGGATTATGCTTAGACTTTCTCGGAACTGCTTCAAATCAACTAGATATCTTTGTGCTGTAAATCTCCCAACAGCCAAATGTAAAAGCAGCAAACATCTCGCTGTATGTCCCACATCCAAATTGCCAAGAGAGAGCTTGCTCTCCCTGTCTTTGAGTACTGTTTGCACTGTCCCGGTTACCTCTTTGCTAACATTCTCTTCAGAGCTGCAGTGAAACCAGGAACCACGTGGAGAAGGCACCCACACTGAAAGTGCCTGGAAGGAACGTTGGGGCTTCTTCTCAGTGTCTCTGACATAGGGTTTCACTGTCCCGGGAAAGTATCTGCTAACACCCTGCAGAGCGCTGTACCCAATACACAGAAACGTCTTGCGGTATCTCCCACATGGAAAGTGCCAGGAGGGAAAAGTGGGGATTATGCTTAGACTTTCTCGGAACTGCTTCAAATCAACTAGATATCTTTGTGCTGTAAATCTCCCAACAGCCAAATGTAAAAGCAGCAAACATCTCGCTGTATGTCCCACATCCAAAGTGCCAAGAGAGAGCTTGCTCTCCCTGTCTTTGAGTACTGTTTGCACTGTCCCGGTTACCTCTTTGCTAACATTCTCTTCAGAGCTGCTGTGAAACCAGGAACCACGTGGAGAAGGCACCCACACTGAAAGTGCCTGGAAGGAACGTTGGGGCTTCTTCTCAGTGTCTCTGACATAGGGTTTCACTGTCCCGGGAAAGTCTCTGCTAACACCCTGCAGAGCGCTGTACCCAATACACAGAAACGTCTTGCGGTATCTCCCACATGGAAAGTGCCAGGAGGGAGAAGTGGGGATTATGCTTAGACTTTCTCGGAACTGCTTCAAATCAACTAGATATCTTTGTGCTGTAAATCTCCCAACAGCCAAATGTAAAAGCAGCAAACATCTCGCTGTATGTCCCACATCCAAAGTGCCAAGAGAGAGCTTGCTCTCCCTGTCTTTGAGTACTGTTTGCACTGTCCCGGTTACCTCTTTGCTAACATTCTCTTCAGAGCTGTAGTGAAACCAGGAACCACGTGGAGAAGGCACCCACACTGAAAATGACTAGAAGGAACATTGGGGCTTCTTTTCATTGTCTCTGACATAGGGTTTCACTGTCCCGGGAAAATCTCTGCTAACACCCTGCAGAGCGCTGTACCCAATACACAGAAACGTCTTGCGGTATCTCCCACATGGGAAGTGCCAGGAGGAAAAAGTGGGGATTATGCTTAGACTTTCTCGGAACTGCTTCAAATCAACTAGATATCTTTGTGCTGTAAATCTCCCAACAGCCAAATGTAAAAGCAGCAAACATCTCGCTGTATGTCCCACATCCAAAGTGCCAAGAGAGAGCTTGCTCTCCCTGTCTTTGAGTACTGTTTGCACTGTCCCGGTTACCTCTTTGCTAACATTCTCTTCAGAGCTGCAGTGAAACCAGGAACCACGTGGAGAAGGCACCCACACTGAAAGTGCCTGGAAGGAACGTTGGGGCTTCTTCTCAGTGTCTCTGACATAGGGTTTCACTGTCCCGGGAAAGTCTCTGCTAACACCCTGCAGAGCGCTGTACCCAATACACAGAAACGTCTTGCGGTATCTCCCACATGGAAAGTGCCAGGAGGGAGAAGTGGGGATTATGCTTAGACTTTCTCGGAACTGCTTCAAATCAACTAGATATCTTTGTGCTGTAAATCTCCCAACAGCCAAATGTAAAAGCAGCAAACATCTCGCTGTATGTCCCACATCCAAAGTGCCAAGAGAGAGCTTGCTCTCCCTGTCTTTGAGTACTGTTTGCACTGTCCCGGTTACCTCTTTGCTAACATTCTCTTCAGAGCTGTAGTGAAACCAGGAACCACGTGGAGAAGGCACCCACACTGAAAATGACTAGAAGGAACATTGGGGCTTCTTTTCATTGTCTCTGACATAGGGTTTCACTGTCCCGGGAAAATCTCTGCTAACACCCTGCAGAGCGCTGTACCCAATACACAGAAACGTCTTGCGGTATCTCCCACATGGGAAGTGCCAGGAGGAAAAAGTGGGGATTATGCTTAGACTTTCTCGGAACTGCTTCAAATCAACTAGATATCTTTGTGCTGTAAATCTCCCAACAGCCAAATGTAAAAGCAGCAAACATCTCGCTGTATGTCCCACATCCAAAGTGCCAAGAGAGAGCTTGCTCTCCCTGTCTTTGAGTACTGTTTGCACTGTCCCGGTTACCTCTTTGCTAACATTCTCTTCAGAGCTGCAGTGAAACCAGGAACCACGTGGAGAAGGCACCCACACTGAAAGTGCCTGGAAGGAACGTTGGGGCTTCTTCTCAGTGTCTCTGACATAGGGTTTCACTGTCCCGGGAAAGTCTCTGCTAACACCCTGCAGAGCGCTGTACCCAATACACAGAAACGTCTTGCGGTATCTCCCACATGGAAAGTGCCAGGAGGGAAAAGTGGGGATTATGCTTAGACTTTCTCGGAACTGCTTCAAATCAACTAGATATCTTTGTGCTGTAAATCTCCCAACAGCCAAATGTAAAAGCAGCAAACATCTCGCTGTATGTCCCACATCCAAATTGCCAAGAGAGAGCTTGCTCTCCCTGTCTTTGAGTACTGTTTGCACTGTCCCGGTTACCTCTTTGCTAACATTCTCTTCAGAGCTGCAGTGAAACCAGGAACCACGTGGAGAAGGCACCCACACTGAAAGTGCCTGGAAGGAAAGTTGGGGCTTCTTCTCAGTGTCTCTGACATAGGGTTTCACTGTCCCGGGAAAGTCTCTGCTAACACCCTGCAGAGCGCTGTACCCAATACACAGAAACGTCTTGCGGTATCTCCCACATGGAAAGTGCCAGGAGGGAAAAGTGGGGATTATGCTTAGACTTTCTCGGAACTGCTTCAAATCAACTAGATATCTTTGTGCTGTAAATCTCCCAACAGCCAAATGTAAAAGCAGCAAACATCTCGCTGTATGTCCCACATCCAAAGTGCCAAGAGAGAGCTTGCTCTCCCTGTCTTTGAGTACTGTTTGCACTGTCCCGGTTACCTCTTTGCTAACATTCTCTTCAGAGCTGCAGTGAAACCAGGAACCACGTGGAGAAGGCACCCACACTGAAAGTGCCTGGAAGGAACGTTGGGGCTTCTTCTCAGTGTCTCTGACATAGGGTTTCACTGTCCCGGGAAAGTCTCTGCTAACACCCTGCAGAGCGCTGTACCCAATACACAGAAACGTCTTGCGGTATCTCCCACATGGAAAGTGCCAGGAGGGAAAAGTGGGGATTATGCTTAGACTTTCTCGGAACTGCTTCAAATCAACTAGATATCTTTGTGCTGTAAATCTCCCAACAGCCAAATGTAAAAGCAGCAAACATCTCGCTGTATGTCCCACATCCAAATTGCCAAGAGAGAGCTTGCTCTCCCTGTCTTTGAGTACTGTTTGCACTGTCCCGGTTACCTCTTTGCTAACATTCTCTTCAGAGCTGCAGTGAAACCAGGAACCACGTGGAGAAGGCACCCACACTGAAAGTGCCTGGAAGGAACGTTGGGGCTTCTTCTCAGTGTCTCTGACATAGGGTTTCACTGTCCCGGGAAAGTATCTGCTAACACCCTGCAGAGCGCTGTACCCAATACACAGAAACGTCTTGCGGTATCTCCCACATGGAAAGTGCCAGGAGGGAAAAGTGGGGATTATGCTTAGACTTTCTCGGAACTGCTTCAAATCAACTAGATATCTTTGTGCTGTAAATCTCCCAACAGCCAAATGTAAAAGCAGCAAACATCTCGCTGTATGTCCCACATCCAAAGTGCCAAGAGAGAGCTTGCTCTCCCTGTCTTTGAGTACTGTTTGCACTGTCCCGGTTACCTCTTTGCTAACATTCTCTTCAGAGCTGCAGTGAAACCAGGAACCACGTGGAGAAGGCACCCACACTGAAAGTGCCTGGAAGGAACGTTGGGGCTTCTTCTCAGTGTCTCTGACATAGGGTTTCACTGTCCCGGGAAAGTCTCTGCTAACACCCTGCAGAGCGCTGTACCCAATACACAGAAACGTCTTGCGGTATCTCCCACATGGAAAGTGCCAGGAGGGAAAAGTGGGGATTATGCTTAGACTTTCTCGGAACTGCTTCAAATCAACTAGATATCTTTGTGCTGTAAATCTCCCAACAGCCAAATGTAAAAGCAGCAAACATCTCGCTGTATGTCCCACATCCAAAGTGCCAAGAGAGAGCTTGCTCTCCCTGTCTTTGAGTACTGTTTGCACTGTCCCGGTTACCTCTTTGCTAACATTCTCTTCAGAGCTGCTGTGAAACCAGGAACCACGTGGAGAAGGCACGCACACTGAAAGTGCCTGGAAGGAAAGTTGGGGCTTCTTCTCAGTGTCTCTGACATAGGGTTTCACTGTCCCGGGAAAGTCTCTGCTAACACCCTGCAGAGCGCTGTACCCAATACACAGAAACGTCTTGCAGTATCTCCCACATGGGAAGTGCCAGGAGGGAAAAGTGGGGATTATGCTTAGACTTTCTCGGAACTGCTTCAAATCAACTAGATATCTTTGTGCTGTAAATCTCCCAACAGCCAAATGTAAAAGCAGCAAACATCTCGCTGTATGTCCCACATCCAAAGTGCCAAGAGAGAGCTTGCTCTCCCTGTCTTTGAGTACTGTTTGCACTGTCCCAGTTACCTCTTTGCTAACATTCTCTTCAGAGCTGCTGTGAAACCAGGAACCACGTGGAGAAGGCACGCACACTGAAAGTGGCTGGAAGGAACGTTGGGGCTTCTTCTCAGTGTCTCTGACATAGGGTTTCACTGTCCCGGGAAAGTCTCTGCTAACACCCTGCAGAGCGCTGTACCCAATACACAGAAACATCTTGCGGTATCTCCCACATGGAAAGTGCCAGGAGGGAAAAGTGGGGATTATGCTTAGACTTTCTCGGAACTGCTTCAAATCAACTAGATATCTTTGTGCTGTAAATCTCCCAACAGCCAAATGTAAAAGCAGCAAACATCTCGCTGTATGTCCCACATCCAAAGTGCCAAGAGAGAGCTTGCTCTCCCTGTCTTTGAGTACTGTTTGCACTGTCCCGGTTACCTCTTTGCTAACATTCTCTTCAGAGCTGCAGTGAAACCAGGAACCACGTGGAGAAGGCACCCACACTGAAAGTGCCTGGAAGGAACGTTGGGGCTTCTTCTCAGTGTCTCTGACATAGGGTTTCACTGTCCCGGGAAAGTCTCTGCTAACACCCTGCAGAGCGCTGTACCCAATACACAGAAACGTCTTGCGGTATCTCCCACATGGAAAGTGCCAGGAGGGAAAAGTGGGGATTATGCTTAGACTTTCTCGGAACTGCTTCAAATCAACTAGATATCTTTGTGCTGTAAATCTCCCAACAGCCAAATGTAAAAGCAGCAAACATCTCGCTGTATGTCCCACATCCAAAGTGCCAAGAGAGAGCTTCCTCTCCCTGTCTTTGAGTACTGTTTGCACTGTCCCGGTTACCTCTTTGCTAACATTCTCTTCAGAGCTGCAGTGAAACCAGGAACCACGTGGAGAAGGCACCCACACTGAAAGTGCCTGGAAGGAACGTTGGGGCTTCTTCTCAGTCTCTCTGACATAGGGTTTCACTGTCCCGGGAAAGTCTCTGCTAACACCCTGCAGAGCGCTGTACCCAATACACAGAAACATCTTGCGGTATCTCCCACATGGAAAGTGCCAGGAGGGAAAAGTGGGGATTATGCTTAGACTTTCTCGGAACTGCTTCAAATCAACTAGATATCTTTGTGCTGTAAATCTCCCAACAGCCAAATGTAAAAGCAGCAAACATCTCGCTGTATGTCCCACATCCAAAGTGCCAAGAGAGAGCTTGCTCTCCCTGTCTTTGAGTACTGTTTGCACTGTCCCGGTTACCTCTTTGCTAACATTCTCTTCAGAGCTGCAGTGAAACCAGGAACCACGTGGAGAAGGCACCCACACTGAAAGTGCCTGGAAGGAACGTTGGGGCTTCTTCTCAGTGTCTCTGACATAGGGTTTCACTGTCCCGGGAAAGTCTCTGCTAACACCCTGCAGAGCGCTGTACCCAATACACAGAAACGTCTTGCGGTATCTCCCACATGGAAAGTGCCAGGAGGGAAAAGTGGGGATTATGCTTAGACTTTCTCGGAACTGCTTCAAATCAACTAGATATCTTTGTGCTGTAAATCTCCCAACAGCCAAATGTAAAAGCAGCAAACATCTCGCTGTATGTCCCACATCCAAAGTGCCAAGAGAGAGCTTGCTCTCCCTGTCTTTGAGTACTGTTTGCACTGTCCCGGTTACCTCTTTGCTAACATTCTCTTCAGAGCTGCAGTGAAACCAGGAACCACGTGGAGAAGGCACCCACACTGAAAGTGCCTGGAAGGAACGTTGGGGCTTCTTCTCAGTGTCTCTGACATAGGGTTTCACTGTCCCGGGAAAGTCTCTGCTAACACCCTGCAGAGCGCTGTACCTAATACACAGAAACGTCTTGCGGTATCTCCCACATGGAAAGTGCCAGGAGGGAAAAGTGGGGATTATGCTTAGACTTTCTCGGAACTGCTTCAAATCAACTAGATATCTTTGTGCTGTAAATCTCCCAACAGCCAAATGTAAAAGCAGCAAACATCTCGCTGTATGTCCCACATCCAAAGTGCCAAGAGAGAGCTTGCTCTCCCTCTCTTTGAGTACTGTTTGCACTGTCCCGGTTACCTCTTTGCTAACATTCTCTTCAGAGCTGCTGTGAAACCAGGAACCACGTGGAGAAGGCACCCACACTGAAAATGACTAGAAGGAACATTGGGGCTTCTTCTCAGTGTCTCTGACATAGGGTTTCACTGTCCCGGGAAAGTCTCTGCTAACACCCTGCAGAGCGCTGTACCCAATACACAGAAACGTCTTGCGGTATCTCCCACATGGGAAGTGCCAGGAGGGAAAAGTGGGGATTATGCTTAGACTTTCTCGGAACTGCTTCAAATCAACTAGATATCTTTGTGCTGTAAATCTCCCAACAGCCAAATGTAAAAGCAGCAAACATCTCGCTGTATGTCCCACATCCAAAGTGCCAAGAGAGAGCTTGCTCTCCCTGTCTTTGAGTACTGTTTGCACTGTCCCGGTTACCTCTTTGCTAACATTCTCTTCAGAGCTGCAGTGAAACCAGGAACCACGTGGAGAAGGCACCCACACTGAAAGTGCCTGGAAGGAACATTGGGGCTTCTTCTCAGTGTCTCTGACATACGGTTTCACTGTCCCGGGAAAGTCTCTGCTAACACCCTGCAGAGCGCTGTACCCAATACACAGAAACGTCTTGCGGTATCTCCCACATGGGAAGTGCCAGGAGGGAAAAGTGGGGATTATGCTTAGACTTTCTCGGAACTGCTTCAAATCAACTAGATATCTTTGTGCTGTAAATCTCCCAACAGCCAAATGTAAAAGCAGCAAACATCTCGCTGTATGTCCCACATCCAAAGTGCCAAGAGAGAGCTTGCTCTCCCTGTCTTTGAGTACTGTTTGCACTGTCCCGGTTACCTCTTTGCTAACATTCTCTTCAGAGCTGCTGTGAAACCAGGAACCACGTGGAGAAGGCACCCACACTGAAAATGACTAGAAGGAACATTGGGGCTTCTTCTCAGTGTCTCTGACATAGGGTTTCACTGTCCCGGGAAAGTATCTGCTAACACCCTGCAGAGCGCTGTACCCAATACACAGAAACGTCTTGCGGTATCTCCCACATGGAAAGTGCCAGGAGGGAAAAGTGGGGATTATGCTTAGACTTTCTCGGAACTGCTTCAAATCAACTAGATATCTTTGTGCTGTAAATCTCCCAACAGCCAAATGTAAAAGCAGCAAACATCTCGCTGTATGTCCCACATCCAAAGTGCCAAGAGAGAGCTTGCTCTCCCGGTCTTTGAGTACTGTTTGCACTGTCCCGGTTACCTCTTTGCTAACATTCTCTTCAGAGCTGCAGTGAAACCAGGAACCACGTGGAGAAGGCACCCACACTGAAAATGACTAGAAGGAACATTGGGGCTTCTTCTCAGTGTCTCTGACATAGGGTTTCACTGTCCCGGGAAAGTCTCTGCTAACACCCTGCAGAGCGCTGTACCCAATACACAGAAACGTCTTGCGGTATCTCCCACATGGGAAGTGCCAGGAGGGAAAAGTGGGGATTATGCTTAGACTTTCTCGGAACTGCTTCAAATCAACTAGATATCTTTGTGCTGTAAATCTCCCAACAGCCAAATGTAAAAGCAGCAAACATCTCGCTGTATGTCCCACATCCAAAGTGCCAAGAGAGAGCTTGCTCTCCCTGTCTTTGAGTACTGTTTGCACTGTCCCGGTTACCTCTTTGCTAACATTCTCTTCAGAGCTGCAGTGAAACCAGGAACCACGTGGAGAAGGCACCCACACTGAAAGTGCCTGGAAGGAACATTGGGGCTTCTTCTCAGTGTCTCTGACATAGGGTTTCACTGTCCCGGGAAAGTCTCTGCTAACACCCTGCAGAGCGCTGTACCCAATACACAGAAACGTCTTGCGGTATCTCCCACATGGAAAGTGCCAGGAGGGAAAAGTGGGGATTATGCTTAGACTTTCTCGGAACTGCTTCAAATCAACTAGATATCTTTGTGCTGTAAATCTCCCAACAGCCAAATGTAAAAGCAGCAAACATCTCGCTGTATGTCCCACATCCAAAGTGCCAAGAGAGAGCTTGCTCTCCCTGTCTTTGAGTACTGTTTGCACTGTCCCGGTTACCTCTTTGCTAACATTCTCTTCAGAGCTGCTGTGAAACCAGGAACCACGTGGAGAAGGCACCCACACTGAAAATGACTAGAAGGAACATTGGGGCTTCTTCTCAGTGTCTCTGACATAGGGTTTCACTGTCCCGGGAAAGTATCTGCTAACACCCTGCAGAGCGCTGTACCCAATACACAGAAACGTCTTGCGGTATCTCCCACATGGAAAGTGCCAGGAGGGAAAAGTGGGGATTATGCTTAGACTTTCTCGGAACTGCTTCAAATCAACTAGATATCTTTGTGCTGTAAATCTCCCAACAGCCAAATGTAAAAGCAGCAAACATCTCGCTGTATGTCCCACATCCAAAGTGCCAAGAGAGAGCTTGCTCTCCCTGTCTTTGAGTACTGTTTGCACTGTCCCGGTTACCTCTTTGCTAACATTCTCTTCAGAGCTGCTGTGAAACCAGGAACCACGTGGAGAAGGCACCCACACTGAAAGTGCCTGGAAGGAAAGTTTGGGCTTCTTGTCATTGTCTCTGACATAGGGTTTCACTGTCCCGGGAAAGTCTCTGCTAACACCCTGCAGAGCGCTGTACCCAATATACAGAAACGTCTTGCGGTATCTCCCACATGGAAAGTGCCAGGAGGGAAAAGTGGGGATTATGCTTAGACTTTCTCGGAACTGCTTCAAATCAACTAGATATCTTTGTGCTGTAAATCTCCCAACAGCCAAATGTAAAAGCAGCAAACATCTCGCTGTATGTCCCACATCCAAAGTGCCAAGAGAGAGCTTGCTCTCCCTGTCTTTGAGTACTGTTTGCACTGTCCCGGTTACCTCTTTGCTAACATTCTCTTCAGAGCTGCTGTGAAACCAGGAACCACGTGGAGAAGGCACCCACACTGAAAGTGCCTGGAAGGAACGTTGGGGCTTCTTCTCAGTGTCTCTGACATAGGGTTTCACTGTCCCGGGAAAGTCTCTGCTAACACCCTGCAGAGCGCTGTACCCAATACACAGAAACGTCTTGCGGTATCTCCCACATGGGAAGTGCCAGGAGGGAAAAGTGGGGATTATGCTTAGACTTTCTCGGAACTGCTTCAAATCAACTAGATATCTTTGTGCTGTAAATCTCCCAACAGCCAAATGTAAAAGCAGCAAACATCTCGCTGTATGTCCCACATCCAAAGTGCCAAGAGAGAGCTTCCTCTCCCTGTCTTTGAGTACTGTTTGCACTGTCCCGGTTACCTCTTTGCTAACATTCTCTTCAGAGCTGCTGTGAAACCAGGAACCACGTGGAGAAGGCACCCACACTGAAAGTGCCTGGAAGGAAAGTTGGGGCTTCTTCTCAGTGTCTCTGACATAGGGTTTCACTGTCCCGGGAAAGTCTCTGCTAACACCCTGCAGAGCGCTGTACCCAATACACAGAAACGTCTTGCGGTATCTCCCACATGGAAAGTGCCAGGAGGGAAAAGTGGGGATTATGCTTAGACTTTCTCGGAACTGCTTCAAATCAACTAGATATCTTTGTGCTGTAAATCTCCCAACAGCCAAATGTAAAAGCAGCAAACATCTCGCTGTATGTCCCACATCCAAATTGCCAAGAGAGAGCTTGCTCTCCCTGTCTTTGAGTACTGTTTGCACTGTCCCGGTTACCTCTTTGCTAACATTCTCTTCAGAGCTGCAGTGAAACCAGGAACCACGTGGAGAAGGCACCCACACTGAAAGTGCCTGGAAGGAACGTTGGGGCTTCTTCTCAGTGTCTCTGACATACGGTTTCACTGTCCCGGGAAAGTCTCTGCTAACACCCTGCAGAGCGCTGTACCCAATACACAGAAACGTCTTGCGGTATCTCCCACATGGAAAGTGCCAGGAGGGAAAAGTGGGGATTATGCTTAGACTTTCTCGGAACTGCTTCAAATCAACTAGATATCTTTGTGCTGTAAATCTCCCAACAGCCAAATGTAAAAGCAGCAAACATCTCGCTGTATGTCCCACATCCAAAGTGCCAAGAGAGAGCTTGCTCTCCCTGTCTTTGAGTACTGTTTGCACTGTCCCGGTTACCTCTTTGCTAACATTCTCTTCAGAGCTGCAGTGAAACCAGGAACCACGTGGAGAAGGCACCCACACTGAAAGTGCCTGGAAGGAACGTTGGGGCTTCTTCTCAGTGTCTCTGACATAGGGTTTCACTGTCCCGGGAAAGTATCTGCTAACACCCTGCAGAGCGCTGTACCCAATACACAGAAACGTCTTGCGGTATCTCCCACATGGAAAGTGTCAGGAGGGAGAAGTAGGGATTATGCTTAGACTTTCTCGGAACTGCTTCAAATCAACTAGATATCTTTGTGCTGTAAATCTCCCAACAGCCAAATGTAAAAGCAGCAAACATCTCGCTGTATGTCCCACATCCAAAGTGCCAAGAGAGAGCTTGCTCTCCCTGTCTTTGAGTACTGTTTGCACTGTCCCGGTTACCTCTTTGCTAACATTCTCTTCAGAGCTGCAGTGAAACCAGGAACCACGTGGAGAAGGCACCCACACTGAAAATGACTAGAAGGAACATTGGGGCTTCTTCTCAGTGTCTCTGACATAGGGTTTCACTGTCCCGGGAAAGTCTCTGCTAACACCCTGCAGAGCGCTGTACCCAATACACAGAAACGTCTTGCGGTATCTCCCACATGGAAAGTGCCAGGAGGGAGAAGTAGGGATTATGTTTAGACTTTCTCGGAACTGCTTCAAATCAACTAGATATCTTTGTGCTGTAAATCTCCCAACAGCCAAATGTAAAAGCAGCAAACATCTCGCTGTATGTCCCACATCCAAAGTGCCAAGAGAGAGCTTGCTCTCCCTGTCTTTGAGTACTGTTTGCACTGTCCCGGTTACCTCTTTGCTAACATTCTCTTCAGAGCTGCTGTGAAACCAGGAACCACGTGGAGAAGGCACCCACACTGAAAGTGCCTGGAAGGAACGTTGGGGCTTCTTCTCAGTGTCTCTGACATAGGGTTTCACTGTCCCGGGAAAGTATCTGCTAACACCCTGCAGAGCGCTGTACCCAATACACAGAAACGTCTTGCGGTATCTCCCACATGGAAAGTGTCAGGAGGGAGAAGTAGGGATTATGCTTAGACTTTCTCGGAACTGCTTCAAATCAACTAGATATCTTTGTGCTGTAAATCTCCCAACAGCCAAATGTAAAAGCAGCAAACATCTCGCTGTATGTCCCACATCCAAAGTGCCAAGAGAGAGCTTGCTCTCCCTGTCTTTGAGTACTGTTTGCACTGTCCCGGTTACCTCTTTGCTAACATTCTCTTCAGAGCTGCAGTGAAACCAGGAACCACGTGGAGAAGGCACCCACACTGAAAGTGCCTGGAAGGAACGTTGGGGCTTCTTCTCAGTGTCTCTGACATAGGGTTTCACTGTCCCGGGAAAGTCTCTGCTAACACCCTGCAGAGCGCTGTACCCAATACACAGAAACGTCTTGCGGTATCTCCCACATGGGAAGTGCCAGGAGGGAAAAGTGGGGATTATGCTTAGACTTTCTCGGAACTGCTTCAAATCAACTAGATATCTTTGTGCTGTAAATCTCCCAACAGCCAAATGTAAAAGCAGCAAACATCTCGCTGTATGTCCCACATCCAAAGTGCCAAGAGAGAGCTTGCTCTCCCTGTCTTTGAGTACTGTTTGCACTGTCCCGGTTACCTCTTTGCTAACATTCTCTTCAGAGCTGCTGTGAAACCAGGAACCACGTGGAGAAGGCACCCACACTGAAAGTGCCTGGAAGGAAAGTTGGGGCTTCTTCTCAGTGTCTCTGACATAGGGTTTCACTGTCCCGGGAAAGTCTCTGCTAACACCCTGCAGAGCGCTGTACCCAATACACAGAAACGTCTTGCGGTATCTCCCACATGGAAAGTGCCAGGAGGGAAAAGTGGGGATTATGCTTAGACTTTCTCGGAACTGCTTCAAATCAACTAGATATCTTTGTGCTGTAAATCTCCCAACAGCCAAATGTAAAAGCAGCAAACATCTCGCTGTATGTCCCACATCCAAAGTGCCAAGAGAGAGCTTGCTCTCCCTGTCTTTGAGTACTGTTTGCACTGTCCCGGTTACCTCTTTGCTAACATTCTCTTCAGAGCTGCAGTGAAACCAGGAACCACGTGGAGAAGGCACCCACACTGAAAGTGCCTGGAAGGAACGTTGGGGCTTCTTCTCAGTGTCTCTGACATAGGGTTTCACTGTCCCGGGAAAGTCTCTGCTAACACCCTGCAGAGCGCTGTACCCAATACACAGAAACGTCTTGCGGTATCTCCCACATGGAAAGTGCCAGGAGGGAAAAGTGGGGATTATGCTTAGACTTTCTCGGAACTGCTTCAAATCAACTAGATATCTTTGTGCTGTAAATCTCCCAACAGCCAAATGTAAAAGCAGCAAACATCTCGCTGTATGTCCCACATCCAAAGTGCCAAGAGAGAGCTTGCTCTCCCTGTCTTTGAGTACTGTTTGCACTGTCCCGGTTACCTCTTTGCTAACATTCTCTTCAGAGCTGCAGTGAAACCAGGAACCACGTGGAGAAGGCACCCACACTGAAAATGACTAGAAGGAACATTGGGGCTTCTTCTCAGTGTCTCTGACATAGGGTTTCACTGTCCCGGGAAAGTCTCTGCTAACACCCTGCAGAGCGCTGTACCCAATACACAGAAACGTCTTGCGGTATCTCCCACATGGAAAGTGCCAGGAGGGAAAAGTGGGGATTATGCTTAGACTTTCTCGGAACTGCTTCAAATCAACTAGATATCTTTGTGCTGTAAATCTCCCAACAGCCAAATGTAAAAGCAGCAAACATCTCGCTGTATGTCCCACATCCAAAGTGCCAAGAGAGAGCTTGCTCTCCCTGTCTTTGAGTACTGTTTGCACTGTCCCGGTTACCTCTTTGCTAACATTCTCTTCAGAGCTGCAGTGAAACCAGGAACCACGTGGAGAAGGCACCCACACTGAAAGTGCCTGGAAGGAACGTTGGGGCTTCTTCTCAGTGTCTCTGACATAGGGTTTCACTGTCCCGGGAAAGTCTCTGCTAACACCCTGCAGAGCGCTGTACCCAATATACAGAAATGTCTTGCGGTATCTCCCACATGGAAAGTGCCAGGAGGGAGAAGTAGGGATTATGTTTAGACTTTCTCGGAACTGCTTCAAATCAACTAGATATCTTTGTGCTGTAAATCTCCCAACAGCCAAATGTAAAAGCAGCAAACATCTCGCTGTATGTCCCACATCCAAAGTGCCAAGAGAGAGCTTGCTCTCCCTGTCTTTGAGTACTGTTTGCACTGTCCCGGTTACCTCTTTGCTAACATTCTCTTCAGAGCTGCAGTGAAACCAGGAACCACGTGGAGAAGGCACCCACACTGAAAGTGCCTGGAAGGAACATTGGGGCTTCTTCTCAGTGTCTCTGACATAGGGTTTCACTGTCCCGGGAAAGTCTCTGCTAACACCCTGCAGAGCGCTGTACCCAATATACAGAAACGTCTTGCGGTATCTCCCACATGGAAAGTGCCAGGAGGGAAAAGTGGGGATTATGCTTAGACTTTCTCGGAACTGCTTCAAATCAACTAGATATCTTTGTGCTGTAAATCTCCCAACAGCCAAATGTAAAAGCAGCAAACATCTCGCTGTATGTCCCACATCCAAAGTGCCAAGAGAGAGCTTGCTCTCCCTGTCTTTGAGTACTGTTTGCACTGTCCCGGTTACCTCTTTGCTAACATTCTGTTCAGAGCTGCTGTGAAACCAGGAACCACGTGGAGAAGGCACCCACACTGAAAATGACTAGAAGGAACATTGGGGCTTCTTTTCATTGTCTCTGACATAGGGTTTCACTGTCCCGGGTAAATCTCTGCTAACACCCTGCAGAGCGCTGTACCCAATACACAGAAACGTCTTGCGGTATCTCCCACATGGGAAATGCCAGGAGGGAAAAGTGGGGATTATGCTTAGACTTTCTCGGAACTGCTTCAAATCAACTAGATATGTTTGTGCTGTAAATCTCCCAACAGCCAAATGTAAAAGCAGCAAACATCTCGCTGTATGTCCCACATCCAAAGTGCCAAGAGAGAGCTTGCTCTCCCTCTCTTTGAGTACTGTTTGCACTGTCCCGGTTACCTCTTTGCTAACATTCTCTTCAGAGCTGCAGTGAAACCAGGAACCACGTGGAGAAGGCGCGCACACTGAAAGTGCCTGGAAGGAACGTTGGGGCTTCTTCTCAGTGTCTCTGACATAGGGTTTCACTGTCCCGGGAAAGTCTCTGCTAACACCCTGCAGAGCGCTGTACCCAATACACAGAAACGTCTTGCGGTATCTCCCACATGGAAAGTGCCAGGAGGGAAAAGTGGGGATTATGCTTAGACTTTCTCGGAACTGCTTCAAATCAACTAGATATCTTTGTGCTGTAAATCTCCCAACAGCCAAATGTAAAAGCAGCAAACATCTCGCTGTATGTCCCACATCCAAAGTGCCAAGAGAGAGCTTGCTCTCCCTGTCTTTGAGTACTGTTTGCACTGTCCCGGTTACCTCTTTGCTAACATTCTCTTCAGAGCTGCAGTGAAACCAGGAACCACGTGGAGAAGGCACCCACACTGAAAGTGCCTGGAAGGAACGTTGGGGCTTCTTCTCAGTGTCTCTGACATAGGGTTTCACTGTCCCGGGAAAGTCTCTGCTAACACCCTGCAGAGCGCTGTACCCAATACACAGAAACGTCTTGCGGTATCTCCCACATGGAAAGTGCCAGGAGGGAAAAGTGGGGATTATGCTTAGACTTTCTCGGAACTGCTTCAAATCAACTAGATATCTTTGTGCTGTAAATCTCCCAACAGCCAAATGTAAAAGCAGCAAACATCTCGCTGTATGTCCCACATCCAAAGTGCCAAGAGAGAGCTTGCTCTCCCTGTCTTTGAGTACTGTTTGCACTGTCCCGGTTACCTCTTTGCTAACATTCTCTTCAGAGCTGCTGTGAAACCAGGAACCACGTGGAGAAGGCACGCACACTGAAAGTGCCTGGAAGGAAAGTTGGGGCTTCTTCTCAGTGTCTCTGACATAGGGTTTCACTGTCCCGGGAAAGTCTCTGCTAACACCCTGCAGAGCGCTGTACCCAATACACAGAAACGTCTTGCGGTATCTCCCACATGGAAAGTGCCAGGAGGGAAAAGTGGGGATTATGCTTAGACTTTCTCGGAACTGCTTCAAATCAACTAGATATCTTTGTGCTGTAAATCTCCCAACAGCCAAATGTAAAAGCAGCAAACATCTCGCTGTATGTCCCACATCCAAATTGCCAAGAGAGAGCTTGCTCTCCCTGTCTTTGAGTACTGTTTGCACTGTCCCGATTACCTCTTTGCTAACATTCTCTTCAGAGCTGCAGTGAAACCAGGAATCACGTGGAGAAGGCACCCACACTGAAAGTGCCTGGAAGGAAAGTTGGGGCTTCTTCTCAGTGTCTCTGACATAGGGTTTCACTGTCCCGGGAAAGTCTCTGCTAACACCCTGCAGAGCGCTGTACCCAATACACAGAAACATCTTGCGGTATCTCCCACATGGAAAGTGCCAGGAGGGAAAAGTGGGGATTATGCTTAGACTTTCTCGGAACTGCTTCAAATCAACTAGATATCTTTGTGCTGTAAATCTCCCAACAGCCAAATGTAAAAGCAGCAAACATCTCGCTGTATGTCCCACATCCAAAGTGCCAAGAGAGAGCTTGCTCTCCCTGTCTTTGAGTACTGTTTGCACTGTCCCGGTTACCTCTTTGCTAACATTCTCTTCAGAGCTGCTGTGAAACCAGGAACCACGTGGAGAAGGCACCCACACTGAAAGTGCCTGGAAGGAACGTTCGGGCTTCTTCTCAGTGTCTCTGACATAGGGTTTCACTGTCCCGGGAAAGTCTCTGCTAACACCCTGCAGAGCGCTGTACCCAATACACAGAAACGTCTTGCGGTATCTCCCACATGGAAAGTGCCAGGAGGGAAAAGTGGGGATTATGCTTAGACTTTCTCGGAACTGCTTCAAATCAACTAGATATCTTTGTGCTGTAAATCTCCCAACAGCCAAATGTAAAAGCAGCAAACATCTCGCTGTATGTTCCACATCCAAAGTGCCAAGAGAGAGCTTGCTCTCCCTGTCTTTGAGTACTGTTTGCACTGTCCCGGTTACCTCTTTGCTAACATTCTCTTCAGAGCTGCAGTGAAACCAGGAACCACGTGGAGAAGGCACCCACACTGAAAGTGCCTGGAAGGAACGTTGGGGCTTCTTCTCAGTGTCTCTGACATAGGGTTTCACTGTCCCGGGAAAGTCTCTGCTAACACCCTGCAGAGCGCTGTACCCAATACACAGAAACGTCTTGCGGTATCTCCCACATGGAAAGTGCCAGGAGGGAAAAGTGGGGATTATGCTTAGACTTTCTCGGAACTGCTTCAAATCAACTAGATATCTTTGTGCTGTAAATCTCCCAACAGCCAAATGTAAAAGCAGCAAACATCTCGCTGTATGTCCCACATCCAAAGTGCCAAGAGAGAGCTTGCTCTCCCTGTCTTTGAGTACTGTTTGCACTGTCCCGGTTACCTCTTTGCTAACATTCTCTTCAGAGCTGCTGTGAAACCAGGAACCACGTGGAGAAGGCACGCACACTGAAAATGACTAGAAGGAACATTGGGGCTTCTTTTCATTGTCTCTGACATAGGGTTTCACTGTCCCGGGAAAATCTCTGCTAACACCCTGCAGAGCGTTGTACCCAATACACAGAAACGTCTTGCGGTATCTCCCACATGGGAAGTGCCAGGAGGGAAAAGTGGGGATTATGCTTAGACTTTCTCGGAACTGCTTCAAATCAACTAGATATCTTTGTGCTGTAAATCTCCCAACAGCCAAATGTAAAAGCAGCAAACATCTCGCTGTATGTCCCACATCCAAAGTGCCAAGAGAGAGCTTGCTCTCCCTGTCTTTGAGTACTGTTTGCACTGTCCCGGTTACCTCTTTGCTAACATTCTCTTCAGAGCTGCAGTGAAACCAGGAACCACGTGGAGAAGGCACCCACACTGAAAATGACTAGAAGGAACATTGGGGCTTCTTCTCAGTGTCTCTGACATAGGGTTTCACTGTCCCGGGAAAGTATCTGCTAACACCCTGCAGAGCGCTGTACCCAATACACAGAAACGTCTTGCGGTATCTCCCACATGGAAAGTGCCAGGAGGGAGAAGTAGGGATTATGTTTAGACTTTCTCGGAACTGCTTCAAATCAACTAGATATCTTTGTGCTGTAAATCTCCCAACAGCCAAATGTAAAAGCAGCAAACATCTCGCTGTATGTCCCACATCCAAAGTGCCAAGAGAGAGCTTGCTCTCCCTGTCTTTGAGTACTGTTTGCACTGTCCCGGTTACCTCTTTGCTAACATTCTCTTCAGAGCTGCAGTGAAACCAGGAACCACGTGGAGAAGGCACCCACACTGAAAGTGCCTGGAAGGAACGTTGGGGCTTCTTCTCAGTGTCTCTGACATAGGGTTTCACTGTCCCGGGAAAGTCTCTGCTAACACCCTGCAGAGCGCTGTACCCAATATACAGAAACGTCTTGCGGTATCTCCCACATGGAAAGTGCCAGGAGGGAAAAGTGGGGATTATGCTTAGACTTTCTCGGAACTGCTTCAAATCAACTAGATATCTTTGTGCTGTAAATCTCCCAACAGCCAAATGTAAAAGCAGCAAACATCTCGCTGTATGTCCCACATCCAAAGTGCCAAGAGAGAGCTTGCTCTCCCTGTCTTTGAGTACTGTTTGCACTGTCCCGGTTACCTCTTTGCTAACATTCTCTTCAGAGCTGCAGTGAAACCAGGAACCACGTGGAGAAGGCACCCACACTGAAAGTGCCTGGAAGGAAAGTTGGGGCTTCTTCTCAGTGTCTCTGACATAGGGTTTCACTGTCCCGGGAAAGTCTCTGCTAACACCCTGCAGAGCGCTGTACCCAATATACAGAAACGTCTTGCGGTATCTCCCACATGGAAAGTGCCAGGAGGGAAAAGTGGGGATTATGCTTAGACTTTCTCGGAACTGCTTCAAATCAACTAGATATCTTTGTGCTGTAAATCTCCCAACAGCCAAATGTAAAAGCAGCAAACATCTCGCTGTATGTCCCACATCCAAAGTGCCAAGAGAGAGCTTGCTCTCCCTGTCTTTGAGTACTGTTTGCACTGTCCCGGTTACCTCTTTGCTAACATTCTCTTCAGAGCTGCTGTGAAACCAGGAACCACGTGGAGAAGGCACCCACACTGAAAATGACTAGAAGGAACATTGGGGCTTCTTCTCAGTGTCTCTGACATAGGGTTTCACTGTCCCGGGAAAGTCTCTGCTAACACCCTGCAGAGCGCTGTACCCAATACACAGAAACGTCTTGCGGTATCTCCCACATGGGAAGTGCCAGGAGGGAAAAGTGGGGATTATGCTTAGACTTTCTCGGAACTGCTTCAAATCAACTAGATATCTTTGTGCTGTAAATCTCCCAACAGCCAAATGTAAAAGCAGCAAACATCTCGCTGTATGTCCCACATCCAAAGTGCCAAGAGAGAGCTTGCTCTCCCTGTCTTTGAGTACTGTTTGCACTGTCCCGGTTACCTCTTTCCTAACATTCTCTTCAGAGCTGCTGTGAAACCAGGAACCACGTGGAGAAGGCACCCACACTGAAAGTGCCTGGAAGGAACGTTGGGGCTTCTTCTCAGTGTCTCTGACATAGGGTTTCACTGTCCCGGGAAAGTCTCTGCTAACACCCTGCAGAGCGCTGTACCCAATACACAGAAACGTCTTGCGGTATCTCCCACATGGGAAGTGCCAGGAGGGAAAAGTGGGGATTATGCTTAGACTTTCTCGGAACTGCTTCAAATCAACTAGATATCTTTGTGCTGTAAATCTCCCAACAGCCAAATGTAAAAGCAGCAAACATCTCGCTGTATGTCCCACATCCAAAGTGCCAAGAGAGAGCTTCCTCTCCCTGTCTTTGAGTACTGTTTGCACTGTCCCGGTTACCTCTTTGCTAACATTCTCTTCAGAGCTGCTGTGAAACCAGGAACCACGTGGAGAAGGCACCCACACTGAAAATGACTAGAAGGAACATTGGGGCTTCTTTTCATTGTCTCTGACATAGGGTTTCACTGTCCCGGGTAAATCTCTGCTAACACCCTGCAGAGCGCTGTACCCAATACACAGAAACGTCTTGCGGTATCTCCCACATGGGAAATGCCAGGAGGGAAAAGTGGGGATTATGCTTAGACTTTCTCGGAACTGCTTCAAATCAACTAGATATGTTTGTGCTGTAAATCTCCCAACAGCCAAATGTAAAAGCAGCAAACATCTCGCTGTATGTTCCACATCCAAAGTGCCAAGAGAGAGCTTGCTCTCCCTGTCTTTGAGTACTGTTTGCACTGTCCCGGTTACCTCTTTGCTAACATTCTCTTCAGAGCTGCAGTGAAACCAGGAACCACGTGGAGAAGGCGCGCACACTGAAAGTGCCTGGAAGGAACGTTGGGGCTTCTTCTCAGTGTCTCTGACATAGGGTTTCACTGTCCCGGGAAAGTCTCTGCTAACACCCTGCAGAGCGCTGTACCCAATACACAGAAACGTCTTGCGGTATCTCCCACATGGAAAGTGCCAGGAGGGAAAAGTGGGGATTATGCTTACACTTTCTCGGAACTGCTTCAAATCAACTAGATATCTTTGTGCTGTAAATCTCCCAACAGCCAAATGTAAAAGCAGCAAACATCTCGCTGTATGTCCCACATCCAAAGTGCCAAGAGAGAGCTTGCTCTCCCTCTCTTTGAGTACTGTTTGCACTGTCCCGGTTACCTCTTTGCTAACATTCTCTTCAGAGCTGCAGTGAAACCAGGAACCACGTGGAGAAGGCACCCACACTGAAAGTGCCTGGAAGGAACGTTGGGGCTTCTTCTCAGTGTCTCTGACATAGGGTTTCACTGTCCCGGGAAAGTCTCTGCTAACACCCTGCAGAGCGCTGTACCCAATACACAGAAACGTCTTGCGGTATCTCCCACATGGAAAGTGCCAGGAGGGAAAAGTGGGGATTATGCTTAGACTTTCTCGGAACTGCTTCAAATCAACTAGATATCTTTGTGCTGTAAATCTCCCAACAGCCAAATGTAAAAGCAGCAAACATCTCGCTGTATGTCCCACATCCAAAGTGCCAAGAGAGAGCTTGCTCTCCCTGTCTTTGAGTACTGTTTGCACTGTCCCGGTTACCTCTTTGCTAACATTCTCTTCAGAGCTGCTGTGAAACCAGGAACCACGTGGAGAAGGCACGCACACTGAAAGTGCCTGGAAGGAAAGTTGGGGCTTCTTCTCAGTGTCTCTGACATAGGGTTTCACTGTCCCGGGAAAGTCTCTGCTAACACCCTGCAGAGCGCTGTACCCAATACACAGAAACGTCTTGCGGTATCTCCCACATGGGAAGTGCCAGGAGGGAAAAGTGGGGATTATGCTTAGACTTTCTCGGAACTGCTTCAAATCAACTAGATATCTTTGTGCTGTAAATCTCCCAACAGCCAAATGTAAAAGCAGCAAACATCTCGCTGTATGTTCCACATCCAAAGTGCCAAGAGAGAGCTTGCTCTCCCTGTCTTTGAGTACTGTTTGCACTGTCCCGGTTACCTCTTTGCTAACATTCTCTTCAGAGCTGCAGTGAAACCAGGAACCACGTGGAGAAGGCACCCACACTGAAAGTGCCTGGAAGGAACGTTGGGGCTTCTTCTCAGTGTCTCTGACATAGGGTTTCACTGTCCCGGGAAAGTCTCTGCTAACACCCTGCAGAGCGCTGTACCCAATACACAGAAACGTCTTGCGGTATCTCCCACATGGAAAGTGCCAGGAGGGAAAAGTGGGGATTATGCTTAGACTTTCTCGGAACTGCTTCAAATCAACTAGATATCTTTGTGCTGTAAATCTCCCAACAGCCAAATGTAAAAGCAGCAAACATCTCGCTGTATGTCCCACATCCAAAGTGCCAAGAGAGAGCTTGCTCTCCCTGTCTTTGAGTACTGTTTGCACTGTCCCGGTTACCTCTTTGCTAACATTCTCTTCAGAGCTGCTGTGAAACCAGGAACCACGTGGAGAAGGCACGCACACTGAAAGTGCCTGGAAGGAAAGTTGGGGCTTCTTCTCAGTGTCTCTGACATAGGGTTTCACTGTCCCGGGAAAGTCTCTGCTAACACCCTGCAGAGCGCTGTACCCAATACACAGAAACATCTTGCGGTATCTCCCACATGGAAAGTGCCAGGAGGGAAAAGTGGGGATTATGCTTAGACTTTCTCGGAACTGCTTCAAATCAACTAGATATCTTTGTGCTGTAAATCTCCCAACAGCCAAATGTAAAAGCAGCAAACATCTCGCTGTATGTTCCACATCCAAAGTGCCAAGAGAGAGCTTGCTCTCCCTGTCTTTGAGTACTGTTTGCACTGTCCCGGTTACCTCTTTGCTAACATTCTCTTCAGAGCTGCAGTGAAACCAGGAACCACGTGGAGAAGGCACCCACACTGAAAGTGCCTGGAAGGAACGTTGGGGCTTCTTCTCAGTGTCTCTGACATAGGGTTTCACTGTCCCGGGAAAGTCTCTGCTAACACCCTGCAGAGCGCTGTACCCAATACACAGAAACGTCTTGCGGTATCTCCCACATGGAAAGTGCCAGGAGGGAAAAGTGGGGATTATGCTTAGACTTTCTCGGAACTGCTTCAAATCAACTAGATATCTTTGTGCTGTAAATCTCCCAACAGCCAAATGTAAAAGCAGCAAACATCTCGCTGTATGTTCCACATCCAAAGTGCCAAGAGAGAGCTTGCTCTCCCTGTCTTTGAGTACTGTTTGCACTGTCCCGGTTACCTCTTTGCTAACATTCTCTTCAGAGCTGCTGTGAAACCAGGAACCACGTGGAGAAGGCACCCACACTGAAAATGACTAGAAGGAACATTGGGGCTTCTTTTCATTGTCTCTGACATAGGGTTTCACTGTCCCGGGTAAATCTCTGCTAACACCCTGCAGAGCGCTGTACCCAATACACAGAAACGTCTTGCGGTATCTCCCACATGGGAAATGCCAGGAGGGAAAAGTGGGGATTATGCTTAGACTTTCTCGGAACTGCTTCAAATCAACTAGATATGTTTGTGCTGTAAATCTCCCAACAGCCAAATGTAAAAGCAGCAAACATCTCGCTGTATGTCCCACATCCAAAGTGCCAAGAGAGAGCTTGCTCTCCCTCTCTTTGAGTACTGTTTGCACTGTCCCGGTTACCTCTTTGCTAACATTCTCTTCAGAGCTGCAGTGAAACCAGGAACCACGTGGAGAAGGCGCGCACACTGAAAGTGCCTGGAAGGAACGTTGGGGCTTCTTCTCAGTGTCTCTGACATAGTTTTTCACTGTCCCGGGAAAGTCTCTGCTAACACCCTGCAGAGCGCTGTACCCAATACACAGAAACGTCTTGCGGTATCTCCCACATGGAAAGTGCCAGGAGGGAAAAGTGGGGATTATGCTTAGACTTTCTCGGAACTGCTTCAAATCAACTAGATATCTTTGTGCTGTAAATCTCCCAACAGCCAAATGTAAAAGCAGCAAACATCTCGCTGTATGTCCCACATCCAAAGTGCCAAGAGAGAGCTTGCTCTCCCTGTCTTTGAGTACTGTTTGCACTGTCCCGGTTACCTCTTTGCTAACATTCTCTTCAGAGCTGCTGTGAAACCAGGAACCACGTGGAGAAGGCACGCACACTGAAAGTGCCTGGAAGGAAAGTTGGGGCTTCTTCTCAGTGTCTCTGACATAGGGTTTCACTGTCCCGGGAAAGTCTCTGCTAACACCCTGCAGAGCGCTGTACCCAATACACAGAAACGTCTTGCGGTATCTCCCACATGGAAAGTGCCAGGAGGGAAAAGTGGGGATTATGCTTAGACTTTCTCGGAACTGCTTCAAATCAACTAGATATCTTTGTGCTGTAAATCTCCCAACAGCCAAATGTAAAAGCAGCAAACATCTCGCTGTATGTCCCACATCCAAATTGCCAAGAGAGAGCTTGCTCTCCCTGTCTTTGAGTACTGTTTGCACTGTCCCGGTTACCTCTTTGCTAACATTCTCTTCAGAGCTGCAGTGAAACCAGGAACCACGTGGAGAAGGCACCCACACTGAAAGTGCCTGGAAGGAAAGTTGGGGCTTCTTCTCAGTGTCTCTGACATAGGGTTTCACTGTCCCGGGAAAGTCTCTGCTAACACCCTGCAGAGCGCTGTACCCAATACACAGAAACGTCTTGCGGTATCTCCCACATGGAAAGTGCCAGGAGGGAAAAGTGGGGATTATGCTTAGACTTTCTCGGAACTGCTTCAAATCAACTAGATATCTTTGTGCTGTAAATCTCCCAACAGCCAAATGTAAAAGCAGCAAACATCTCGCTGTATGTCCCACATCCAAAGTGCCAAGAGAGAGCTTGCTCTCCCTGTCTTTGAGTACTGTTTGCACTGTCCCGGTTACCTCTTTGCTAACATTCTCTTCAGAGCTGCTGTGAAACCAGGAACCACGTGGAGAAGGCACGCACACTGAAAGTGCCTGGAAGGAAAGTTGGGGCTTCTTCTCAGTGTCTCTGACATAGGGTTTCACTGTCCCGGGAAAGTCTCTGCTAACACCCTGCAGAGCGCTGTACCCAATACACAGAAACGTCTTGCGGTATCTCCCACATGGAAAGTGCCAGGAGGGAAAAGTGGGGATTATGCTTAGACTTTCTCGGAACTGCTTCAAATCAACTAGATATCTTTGTGCTGTAAATCTCCCAACAGCCAAATGTAAAAGCAGCAAACATCTCGCTGTATGTCCCACATCCAAAGTGCCAAGAGAGAGCTTGCTCTCCCTGTCTTTGAGTACTGTTTGCACTGTCCCGGTTACCTCTTTGCTAACATTCTCTTCAGAGCTGCAGTGAAACCAGGAACCACGTGGAGAAGGCACCCACACTGAAAGTGCCTGGAAGGAACGTTGGGGCTTCTTCTCAGTGTCTCTGACATAGGGTTTCACTGTCCCGGGAAAGTCTCTGCTAACACCCTGCAGAGCGCTGTACCCAATACACAGAAACGTCTTGCGGTATCTCCCACATGGGAAGTGCCAGGAGGGAAAAGTGGGGATTATGCTTAGACTTTCTCGGAACTGCTTCAAATCAACTAGATATCTTTGTGCTGTAAATCTCCCAACAGCCAAATGTAAAAGCAGCAAACATCTCGCTGTATGTCCCACATCCAAAGTGCCAAGAGAGAGCTTGCTCTCCCTGTCTTTGAGTACTGTTTGCACTGTCCCGGTTACCTCTTTGCTAACATTCTCTTCAGAGCTGCTGTGAAACCAGGAACCACGTGGAGAAGGCACCCACACTGAAAATGACTAGAAGGAACATTGGGGCTTCTTTTCATTGTCTCTGACATAGGGTTTCACTGTCCCGGGTAAATCTCTGCTAACACCCTGCAGAGCGCTGTACCCAATACACAGAAACGTCTTGCGGTATCTCCCACATGGGAAATGCCAGGAGGGAAAAGTGGGGATTATGCTTAGACTTTCTCGGAACTGCTTCAAATCAACTAGATATGTTTGTGCTGTAAATCTCCCAACAGCCAAATGTAAAAGCAGCAAACATCTCGCTGTATGTTCCACATCCAAAGTGCCAAGAGAGAGCTTGCTCTCCCTGTCTTTGAGTACTGTTTGCACTGTCCCGGTTACCTCTTTGCTAACATTCTCTTCAGAGCTGCAGTGAAACCAGGAACCACGTGGAGAAGGCGCGCACACTGAAAGTGCCTGGAAGGAACGTTGGGGCTTCTTCTCAGTGTCTCTGACATAGGGTTTCACTGTCCCGGGAAAGTCTCTGCTAACACCCTGCAGAGCGCTGTACCCAATACACAGAAACGTCTTGCGGTATCTCCCACATGGAAAGTGCCAGGAGGGAAAAGTGGGGATTATGCTTACACTTTCTCGGAACTGCTTCAAATCAACTAGATATCTTTGTGCTGTAAATCTCCCAACAGCCAAATGTAAAAGCAGCAAACATCTCGCTGTATGTCCCACATCCAAAGTGCCAAGAGAGAGCTTGCTCTCCCTCTCTTTGAGTACTGTTTGCACTGTCCCGGTTACCTCTTTGCTAACATTCTCTTCAGAGCTGCAGTGAAACCAGGAACCACGTGGAGAAGGCACCCACACTGAAAGTGCCTGGAAGGAACGTTGGGGCTTCTTCTCAGTGTCTCTGACATAGGGTTTCACTGTCCCGGGAAAGTCTCTGCTAACACCCTGCAGAGCGCTGTACCCAATACACAGAAACGTCTTGCGGTATCTCCCACATGGAAAGTGCCAGGAGGGAAAAGTGGGGATTATGCTTAGACTTTCTCGGAACTGCTTCAAATCAACTAGATATCTTTGTGCTGTAAATCTCCCAACAGCCAAATGTAAAAGCAGCAAACATCTCGCTGTATGTCCCACATCCAAAGTGCCAAGAGAGAGCTTGCTCTCCCTGTCTTTGAGTACTGTTTGCACTGTCCCGGTTACCTCTTTGCTAACATTCTCTTCAGAGCTGCTGTGAAACCAGGAACCACGTGGAGAAGGCACGCACACTGAAAGTGCCTGGAAGGAAAGTTGGGGCTTCTTCTCAGTGTCTCTGACATAGGGTTTCACTGTCCCGGGAAAGTCTCTGCTAACACCCTGCAGAGCGCTGTACCCAATACACAGAAACGTCTTGCGGTATCTCCCACATGGGAAGTGCCAGGAGGGAAAAGTGGGGATTATGCTTAGACTTTCTCGGAACTGCTTCAAATCAACTAGATATCTTTGTGCTGTAAATCTCCCAACAGCCAAATGTAAAAGCAGCAAACATCTCGCTGTATGTTCCACATCCAAAGTGCCAAGAGAGAGCTTGCTCTCCCTGTCTTTGAGTACTGTTTGCACTGTCCCGGTTACCTCTTTGCTAACATTCTCTTCAGAGCTGCAGTGAAACCAGGAACCACGTGGAGAAGGCACCCACACTGAAAGTGCCTGGAAGGAACGTTGGGGCTTCTTCTCAGTGTCTCTGACATAGGGTTTCACTGTCCCGGGAAAGTCTCTGCTAACACCCTGCAGAGCGCTGTACCCAATACACAGAAACGTCTTGCGGTATCTCCCACATGGAAAGTGCCAGGAGGGAAAAGTGGGGATTATGCTTACACTTTCTCGGAACTGCTTCAAATCAACTAGATATCTTTGTGCTGTAAATCTCCCAACAGCCAAATGTAAAAGCAGCAAACATCTCGCTGTATGTCCCACATCCAAAGTGCCAAGAGAGAGCTTGCTCTCCCTCTCTTTGAGTACTGTTTGCACTGTCCCGGTTACCTCTTTGCTAACATTCTCTTCAGAGCTGCAGTGAAACCAGGAACCACGTGGAGAAGGCACCCACACTGAAAGTGCCTGGAAGGAACGTTGGGGCTTCTTCTCAGTGTCTCTGACATAGGGTTTCACTGTCCCGGGAAAGTCTCTGCTAACACCCTGCAGAGCGCTGTACCCAATACACAGAAACGTCTTGCGGTATCTCCCACATGGAAAGTGCCAGGAGGGAAAAGTGGGGATTATGCTTAGACTTTCTCGGAACTGCTTCAAATCAACTAGATATCTTTGTGCTGTAAATCTCCCAACAGCCAAATGTAAAAGCAGCAAACATCTCGCTGTATGTCCCACATCCAAAGTGCCAAGAGAGAGCTTGCTCTCCCTGTCTTTGAGTACTGTTTGCACTGTCCCGGTTACCTCTTTGCTAACATTCTCTTCAGAGCTGCTGTGAAACCAGGAACCACGTGGAGAAGGCACGCACACTGAAAGTGCCTGGAAGGAAAGTTGGGGCTTCTTCTCAGTGTCTCTGACATAGGGTTTCACTGTCCCGGGAAAGTCTCTGCTAACACCCTGCAGAGCGCTGTACCCAATACACAGAAACGTCTTGCGGTATCTCCCACATGGGAAGTGCCAGGAGGGAAAAGTGGGGATTATGCTTAGACTTTCTCGGAACTGCTTCAAATCAACTAGATATCTTTGTGCTGTAAATCTCCCAACAGCCAAATGTAAAAGCAGCAAACATCTCGCTGTATGTTCCACATCCAAAGTGCCAAGAGAGAGCTTGCTCTCCCTGTCTTTGAGTACTGTTTGCACTGTCCCGGTTACCTCTTTGCTAACATTCTCTTCAGAGCTGCAGTGAAACCAGGAACCACGTGGAGAAGGCACCCACACTGAAAGTGCCTGGAAGGAACGTTGGGGCTTCTTCTCAGTGTCTCTGACATAGGGTTTCACTGTCCCGGGAAAGTCTCTGCTAACACCCTGCAGAGCGCTGTACCCAATACACAGAAACGTCTTGCGGTATCTCCCACATGGAAAGTGCCAGGAGGGAAAAGTGGGGATTATGCTTAGACTTTCTCGGAACTGCTTCAAATCAACTAGATATCTTTGTGCTGTAAATCTCCCAACAGCCAAATGTAAAAGCAGCAAACATCTCGCTGTATGTCCCACATCCAAAGTGCCAAGAGAGAGCTTGCTCTCCCTGTCTTTGAGTACTGTTTGCACTGTCCCGGTTACCTCTTTGCTAACATTCTCTTCAGAGCTGCTGTGAAACCAGGAACCACGTGGAGAAGGCACGCACACTGAAAGTGCCTGGAAGGAAAGTTGGGGCTTCTTCTCAGTGTCTCTGACATAGGGTTTCACTGTCCCGGGAAAGTCTCTGCTAACACCCTGCAGAGCGCTGTACCCAATACACAGAAACATCTTGCGGTATCTCCCACATGGAAAGTGCCAGGAGGGAAAAGTGGGGATTATGCTTAGACTTTCTCGGAACTGCTTCAAATCAACTAGATATCTTTGTGCTGTAAATCTCCCAACAGCCAAATGTAAAAGCAGCAAACATCTCGCTGTATGTTCCACATCCAAAGTGCCAAGAGAGAGCTTGCTCTCCCTGTCTTTGAGTACTGTTTGCACTGTCCCGGTTACCTCTTTGCTAACATTCTCTTCAGAGCTGCAGTGAAACCAGGAACCACGTGGAGAAGGCACCCACACTGAAAGTGCCTGGAAGGAACGTTGGGGCTTCTTCTCAGTGTCTCTGACATAGGGTTTCACTGTCCCGGGAAAGTCTCTGCTAACACCCTGCAGAGCGCTGTACCCAATACACAGAAACGTCTTGCGGTATCTCCCACATGGAAAGTGCCAGGAGGGAAAAGTGGGGATTATGCTTAGACTTTCTCGGAACTGCTTCAAATCAACTAGATATCTTTGTGCTGTAAATCTCCCAACAGCCAAATGTAAAAGCAGCAAACATCTCGCTGTATGTCCCACATCCAAAGTGCCAAGAGAGAGCTTGCTCTCCCTGTCTTTGAGTACTGTTTGCACTGTCCCGGTTACCTCTTTGCTAACATTCTCTTCAGAGCTGCTGTGAAACCAGGAACCACGTGGAGAAGGCACCCACACTGAAAATGACTAGAAGGAACATTGGGGCTTCTTTTCATTGTCTCTGACATAGGGTTTCACTGTCCCGGGTAAATCTCTGCTAACACCCTGCAGAGCGCTGTACCCAATACACAGAAACGTCTTGCGGTATCTCCCACATGGGAAATGCCAGGAGGGAAAAGTGGGGATTATGCTTAGACTTTCTCGGAACTGCTTCAAATCAACTAGATATGTTTGTGCTGTAAATCTCCCAACAGCCAAATGTAAAAGCAGCAAACATCTCGCTGTATGTCCCACATCCAAAGTGCCAAGAGAGAGCTTGCTCTCCCTCTCTTTGAGTACTGTTTGCACTGTCCCGGTTACCTCTTTGCTAACATTCTCTTCAGAGCTGCAGTGAAACCAGGAACCACGTGGAGAAGGCGCGCACACTGAAAGTGCCTGGAAGGAACGTTGGGGCTTCTTCTCAGTGTCTCTGACATAGTTTTTCACTGTCCCGGGAAAGTCTCTGCTAACACCCTGCAGAGCGCTGTACCCAATACACAGAAACGTCTTGCGGTATCTCCCACATGGAAAGTGCCAGGAGGGAAAAGTGGGGATTATGCTTAGACTTTCTCGGAACTGCTTCAAATCAACTAGATATCTTTGTGCTGTAAATCTCCCAACAGCCAAATGTAAAAGCAGCAAACATCTCGCTGTATGTCCCACATCCAAAGTGCCAAGAGAGAGCTTGCTCTCCCTGTCTTTGAGTACTGTTTGCACTGTCCCGGTTACCTCTTTGCTAACATTCTCTTCAGAGCTGCAGTGAAACCAGGAACCACGTGGAGAAGGCACCCACACTGAAAGTGCCTGGAAGGAACGTTGGGGCTTCTTCTCAGTGTCTCTGACATAGGGTTTCACTGTCCCGGGAAAGTCTCTGCTAACACCCTGCAGAGCGCTGTACCCAATACACAGAAACGTCTTGCGGTATCTCCCACATGGAAAGTGCCAGGAGGGAAAAGTGGGGATTATGCTTAGACTTTCTCGGAACTGCTTCAAATCAACTAGATATCTTTGTGCTGTAAATCTCCCAACAGCCAAATGTAAAAGCAGCAAACATCTCGCTGTATGTCCCACATCCAAAGTGCCAAGAGAGAGCTTGCTCTCCCTGTCTTTGAGTACTGTTTGCACTGTCCCGGTTACCTCTTTGCTAACATTCTCTTCAGAGCTGCTGTGAAACCAGGAACCACGTGGAGAAGGCACGCACACTGAAAGTGCCTGGAAGGAAAGTTGGGGCTTCTTCTCAGTGTCTCTGACATAGGGTTTCACTGTCCCGGGAAAGTCTCTGCTAACACCCTGCAGAGCGCTGTACCCAATACACAGAAACGTCTTGCGGTATCTCCCACATGGGAAGTGCCAGGAGGGAAAAGTGGGGATTATGCTTAGACTTTCTCGGAACTGCTTCAAATCAACTAGATATCTTTGTGCTGTAAATCTCCCAACAGCCAAATGTAAAAGCAGCAAACATCTCGCTGTATGTTCCACATCCAAAGTGCCAAGAGAGAGCTTGCTCTCCCTGTCTTTGAGTACTGTTTGCACTGTCCCGGTTACCTCTTTGCTAACATTCTCTTCAGAGCTGCAGTGAAACCAGGAACCACGTGGAGAAGGCACCCACACTGAAAGTGCCTGGAAGGAACGTTGGGGCTTCTTCTCAGTGTCTCTGACATAGGGTTTCACTGTCCCGGGAAAGTCTCTGCTAACACCCTGCAGAGCG
The DNA here is from genome assembly GCF_963924245.1 of Chroicocephalus ridibundus. Lineage (NCBI taxonomy): Eukaryota > Metazoa > Chordata > Aves > Charadriiformes > Laridae > Chroicocephalus > Chroicocephalus ridibundus. The sequence continues at coordinate 134,470 of NW_026961313.1, forward strand.
CTGTACCCAATACACAGAAACGTCTTGCGGTATCTCCCACATGGAAAGTGCCAGGAGGGAAAAGTGGGGATTATGCTTAGACTTTCTCGGAACTGCTTCAAATCAACTAGATATCTTTGTGCTGTAAATCTCCCAACAGCCAAATGTAAAAGCAGCAAACATCTCGCTGTATGTCCCACATCCAAAGTGCCAAGAGAGAGCTTGCTCTCCCTGTCTTTGAGTACTGTTTGCACTGTCCCGGTTACCTCTTTGCTAACATTCTCTTCAGAGCTGCTGTGAAACCAGGAACCACGTGGAGAAGGCACGCACACTGAAAGTGCCTGGAAGGAAAGTTGGGGCTTCTTCTCAGTGTCTCTGACATAGGGTTTCACTGTCCCGGGAAAGTCTCTGCTAACACCCTGCAGAGCGCTGTACCCAATACACAGAAACATCTTGCGGTATCTCCCACATGGAAAGTGCCAGGAGGGAAAAGTGGGGATTATGCTTAGACTTTCTCGGAACTGCTTCAAATCAACTAGATATCTTTGTGCTGTAAATCTCCCAACAGCCAAATGTAAAAGCAGCAAACATCTCGCTGTATGTTCCACATCCAAAGTGCCAAGAGAGAGCTTGCTCTCCCTGTCTTTGAGTACTGTTTGCACTGTCCCGGTTACCTCTTTGCTAACATTCTCTTCAGAGCTGCAGTGAAACCAGGAACCACGTGGAGAAGGCACCCACACTGAAAGTGCCTGGAAGGAACGTTGGGGCTTCTTCTCAGTGTCTCTGACATAGGGTTTCACTGTCCCGGGAAAGTCTCTGCTAACACCCTGCAGAGCGCTGTACCCAATACACAGAAACGTCTTGCGGTATCTCCCACATGGAAAGTGCCAGGAGGGAAAAGTGGGGATTATGCTTAGACTTTCTCGGAACTGCTTCAAATCAACTAGATATCTTTGTGCTGTAAATCTCCCAACAGCCAAATGTAAAAGCAGCAAACATCTCGCTGTATGTCCCACATCCAAAGTGCCAAGAGAGAGCTTGCTCTCCCTGTCTTTGAGTACTGTTTGCACTGTCCCGGTTACCTCTTTGCTAACATTCTCTTCAGAGCTGCTGTGAAACCAGGAACCACGTGGAGAAGGCACCCACACTGAAAATGACTAGAAGGAACATTGGGGCTTCTTTTCATTGTCTCTGACATAGGGTTTCACTGTCCCGGGTAAATCTCTGCTAACACCCTGCAGAGCGCTGTACCCAATACACAGAAACGTCTTGCGGTATCTCCCACATGGGAAATGCCAGGAGGGAAAAGTGGGGATTATGCTTAGACTTTCTCGGAACTGCTTCAAATCAACTAGATATGTTTGTGCTGTAAATCTCCCAACAGCCAAATGTAAAAGCAGCAAACATCTCGCTGTATGTCCCACATCCAAAGTGCCAAGAGAGAGCTTGCTCTCCCTCTCTTTGAGTACTGTTTGCACTGTCCCGGTTACCTCTTTGCTAACATTCTCTTCAGAGCTGCAGTGAAACCAGGAACCACGTGGAGAAGGCGCGCACACTGAAAGTGCCTGGAAGGAACGTTGGGGCTTCTTCTCAGTGTCTCTGACATAGTTTTTCACTGTCCCGGGAAAGTCTCTGCTAACACCCTGCAGAGCGCTGTACCCAATACACAGAAACGTCTTGCGGTATCTCCCACATGGAAAGTGCCAGGAGGGAAAAGTGGGGATTATGCTTAGACTTTCTCGGAACTGCTTCAAATCAACTAGATATCTTTGTGCTGTAAATCTCCCAACAGCCAAATGTAAAAGCAGCAAACATCTCGCTGTATGTCCCACATCCAAAGTGCCAAGAGAGAGCTTGCTCTCCCTGTCTTTGAGTACTGTTTGCACTGTCCCGGTTACCTCTTTGCTAACATTCTCTTCAGAGCTGCTGTGAAACCAGGAACCACGTGGAGAAGGCACGCACACTGAAAGTGCCTGGAAGGAAAGTTGGGGCTTCTTCTCAGTGTCTCTGACATAGGGTTTCACTGTCCCGGGAAAGTCTCTGCTAACACCCTGCAGAGCGCTGTACCCAATACACAGAAACGTCTTGCGGTATCTCCCACATGGAAAGTGCCAGGAGGGAAAAGTGGGGATTATGCTTAGACTTTCTCGGAACTGCTTCAAATCAACTAGATATCTTTGTGCTGTAAATCTCCCAACAGCCAAATGTAAAAGCAGCAAACATCTCGCTGTATGTCCCACATCCAAATTGCCAAGAGAGAGCTTGCTCTCCCTGTCTTTGAGTACTGTTTGCACTGTCCCGGTTACCTCTTTGCTAACATTCTCTTCAGAGCTGCAGTGAAACCAGGAACCACGTGGAGAAGGCACCCACACTGAAAGTGCCTGGAAGGAAAGTTGGGGCTTCTTCTCAGTGTCTCTGACATAGGGTTTCACTGTCCCGGGAAAGTCTCTGCTAACACCCTGCAGAGCGCTGTACCCAATACACAGAAACGTCTTGCGGTATCTCCCACATGGAAAGTGCCAGGAGGGAAAAGTGGGGATTATGCTTAGACTTTCTCGGAACTGCTTCAAATCAACTAGATATCTTTGTGCTGTAAATCTCCCAACAGCCAAATGTAAAAGCAGCAAACATCTCGCTGTATGTCCCACATCCAAAGTGCCAAGAGAGAGCTTGCTCTCCCTGTCTTTGAGTACTGTTTGCACTGTCCCGGTTACCTCTTTGCTAACATTCTCTTCAGAGCTGCAGTGAAACCAGGAACCACGTGGAGAAGGCACGCACACTGAAAGTGCCTGGAAGGAAAGTTGGGGCTTCTTCTCAGTGTCTCTGACATAGGGTTTCACTGTCCCGGGAAAGTCTCTGCTAACACCCTGCAGAGCGCTGTACCCAATACACAGAAACGTCTTGCGGTATCTCCCACATGGAAAGTGCCAGGAGGGAAAAGTGGGGATTATGCTTAGACTTTCTCGGAACTGCTTCAAATCAACTAGATATCTTTGTGCTGTAAATCTCCCAACAGCCAAATGTAAAAGCAGCAAACATCTCGCTGTATGTCCCACATCCAAAGTGCCAAGAGAGAGCTTGCTCTCCCTGTCTTTGAGTACTGTTTGCACTGTCCCGGTTACCTCTTTGCTAACATTCTCTTCAGAGCTGCAGTGAAACCAGGAACCACGTGGAGAAGGCACCCACACTGAAAGTGCCTGGAAGGAACGTTCGGGCTTCTTCTCAGTGTCTCTGACATAGGGTTTCACTGTCCCGGGAAAGTCTCTGCTAACACCCTGCAGAGCGCTGTACCCAATACACAGAAACGTCTTGCGGTATCTCCCACATGGAAAGTGCCAGGAGGGAAAAGTGGGGATTATGCTTAGACTTTCTCGGAACTGCTTCAAATCAACTAGATATCTTTGTGCTGTAAATCTCCCAACAGCCAAATGTAAAAGCAGCAAACATCTCGCTGTATGTTCCACATCCAAAGTGCCAAGAGAGAGCTTGCTCTCCCTGTCTTTGAGTACTGTTTGCACTGTCCCGGTTACCTCTTTGCTAACATTCTCTTCAGAGCTGCAGTGAAACCAGGAACCACGTGGAGAAGGCACCCACACTGAAAGTGCCTGGAAGGAACGTTGGGGCTTCTTCTCAGTGTCTCTGACATAGGGTTTCACTGTCCCGGGAAAGTCTCTGCTAACACCCTGCAGAGCGCTGTACCCAATACACAGAAACGTCTTGCGGTATCTCCCACATGGAAAGTGCCAGGAGGGAAAAGTGGGGATTATGCTTAGACTTTCTCGGAACTGCTTCAAATCAACTAGATATCTTTGTGCTGTAAATCTCCCAACAGCCAAATGTAAAAGCAGCAAACATCTCGCTGTATGTCCCACATCCAAAGTGCCAAGAGAGAGCTTGCTCTCCCTGTCTTTGAGTACTGTTTGCACTGTCCCGGTTACCTCTTTGCTAACATTCTCTTCAGAGCTGCTGTGAAACCAGGAACCACGTGGAGAAGGCACCCACACTGAAAATGACTAGAAGGAACATTGGGGCTTCTTTTCATTGTCTCTGACATAGGGTTTCACTGTCCCGGGAAAATCTCTGCTAACACCCTGCAGAGCGCTGTACCCAATACACAGAAACGTCTTGCGGTATCTCCCACATGGGAAGTGCCAGGAGGGAAAAGTGGGGATTATGCTTAGACTTTCTCGGAACTGCTTCAAATCAACTAGATATGTTTGTGCTGTAAATCTCCCAACAGCCAAATGTAAAAGCAGCAAACATCTCGCTGTATGTCCCACATCCAAAGTGCCAAGAGAGAGCTTGCTCTCCCTGTCTTTGAGTACTGTTTGCACTGTCCCGGTTACCTCTTTGCTAACATTCTCTTCAGAGCTGCAGTGAAACCAGGAACCACGTGGAGAAGGCACCCACACTGAAAATGACTAGAAGGAACATTGGGGCTTCTTCTCAGTGTCTCTGACATAGGGTTTCACTGTCCCGGGAAAGTATCTGCTAACACCCTGCAGAGCGCTGTACCCAATACACAGAAACGTCTTGCGGTATCTCCCACATGGAAAGTGCCAGGAGGGAGAAGTAGGGATTATGTTTAGACTTTCTCGGAACTGCTTCAAATCAACTAGATATCTTTGTGCTGTAAATCTCCCAACAGCCAAATGTAAAAGCAGCAAACATCTCGCTGTATGTCCCACATCCAAAGTGCCAAGAGAGAGCTTGCTCTCCCTGTCTTTGAGTACTGTTTGCACTGTCCCGGTTACCTCTTTGCTAACATTCTCTTCAGAGCTGCAGTGAAACCAGGAACCACGTGGAGAAGGCACCCACACTGAAAGTGCCTGGAAGGAACGTTGGGGCTTCTTCTCAGTGTCTCTGACATAGGGTTTCACTGTCCCGGGAAAGTCTCTGCTAACACCCTGCAGAGCGCTGTACCCAATATACAGAAACGTCTTGCGGTATCTCCCACATGGAAAGTGCCAGGAGGGAAAAGTGGGGATTATGCTTAGACTTTCTCGGAACTGCTTCAAATCAACTAGATATCTTTGTGCTGTAAATCTCCCAACAGCCAAATGTAAAAGCAGCAAACATCTCGCTGTATGTCCCACATCCAAAGTGCCAAGAGAGAGCTTGCTCTCCCTGTCTTTGAGTACTGTTTGCACTGTCCCGGTTACCTCTTTGCTAACATTCTCTTCAGAGCTGCAGTGAAACCAGGAACCACGTGGAGAAGGCACCCACACTGAAAGTGCCTGGAAGGAACGTTGGGGCTTCTTCTCAGTGTCTCTGACATAGGGTTTCACTGTCCCGGGAAAGTCTCTGCTAACACCCTGCAGAGCGCTGTACCCAATACACAGAAACGTCTTGCGGTATCTCCCACATGGAAAGTGCCAGGAGGGAAAAGTGGGGATTATGCTTAGACTTTCTCGGAACTGCTTCAAATCAACTAGATATCTTTGTGCTGTAAATCTCCCAACAGCCAAATGTAAAAGCAGCAAACATCTCGCTGTATGTCCCACATCCAAAGTGCCAAGAGAGAGCTTGCTCTCCCTGTCTTTGAGTACTGTTTGCACTGTCCCGGTTACCTCTTTGCTAACATTCTCTTCAGAGCTGCTGTGAAACCAGGAACCACGTGGAGAAGGCACCCACACTGAAAGTGCCTGGAAGGAACGTTCGGGCTTCTTCTCAGTGTCTCTGACATAGGGTTTCACTGTCCCGGGAAAGTCTCTGCTAACACCCTGCAGAGCGCTGTACCCAATACACAGAAACGTCTTGCGGTATCTCCCACATGGAAAGTGCCAGGAGGGAAAAGTGGGGATTATGCTTAGACTTTCTCGGAACTGCTTCAAATCAACTAGATATCTTTGTGCTGTAAATCTCCCAACAGCCAAATGTAAAAGCAGCAAACATCTCGCTGTATGTTCCACATCCAAAGTGCCAAGAGAGAGCTTGCTCTCCCTGTCTTTGAGTACTGTTTGCACTGTCCCGGTTACCTCTTTGCTAACATTCTCTTCAGAGCTGCAGTGAAACCAGGAACCACGTGGAGAAGGCACCCACACTGAAAGTGCCTGGAAGGAACGTTGGGGCTTCTTCTCAGTGTCTCTGACATAGGGTTTCACTGTCCCGGGAAAGTCTCTGCTAACACCCTGCAGAGCGCTGTACCCAATACACAGAAACGTCTTGCGGTATCTCCCACATGGAAAGTGCCAGGAGGGAAAAGTGGGGATTATGCTTAGACTTTCTCGGAACTGCTTCAAATCAACTAGATATCTTTGTGCTGTAAATCTCCCAACAGCCAAATGTAAAAGCAGCAAACATCTCGCTGTATGTCCCACATCCAAAGTGCCAAGAGAGAGCTTGCTCTCCCTGTCTTTGAGTACTGTTTGCACTGTCCCGGTTACCTCTTTGCTAACATTCTCTTCAGAGCTGCTGTGAAACCAGGAACCACGTGGAGAAGGCACCCACACTGAAAATGACTAGAAGGAACATTGGGGCTTCTTTTCATTGTCTCTGACATAGGGTTTCACTGTCCCGGGAAAATCTCTGCTAACACCCTGCAGAGCGCTGTACCCAATACACAGAAACGTCTTGCGGTATCTCCCACATGGGAAGTGCCAGGAGGGAAAAGTGGGGATTATGCTTAGACTTTCTCGGAACTGCTTCAAATCAACTAGATATGTTTGTGCTGTAAATCTCCCAACAGCCAAATGTAAAAGCAGCAAACATCTCGCTGTATGTCCCACATCCAAAGTGCCAAGAGAGAGCTTGCTCTCCCTGTCTTTGAGTACTGTTTGCACTGTCCCGGTTACCTCTTTGCTAACATTCTCTTCAGAGCTGCAGTGAAACCAGGAACCACGTGGAGAAGGCACCCACACTGAAAATGACTAGAAGGAACATTGGGGCTTCTTCTCAGTGTCTCTGACATAGGGTTTCACTGTCCCGGGAAAGTATCTGCTAACACCCTGCAGAGCGCTGTACCCAATACACAGAAACGTCTTGCGGTATCTCCCACATGGAAAGTGCCAGGAGGGAGAAGTAGGGATTATGTTTAGACTTTCTCGGAACTGCTTCAAATCAACTAGATATCTTTGTGCTGTAAATCTCCCAACAGCCAAATGTAAAAGCAGCAAACATCTCGCTGTATGTCCCACATCCAAAGTGCCAAGAGAGAGCTTGCTCTCCCTGTCTTTGAGTACTGTTTGCACTGTCCCGGTTACCTCTTTGCTAACATTCTCTTCAGAGCTGCAGTGAAACCAGGAACCACGTGGAGAAGGCACCCACACTGAAAGTGCCTGGAAGGAACGTTGGGGCTTCTTCTCAGTGTCTCTGACATAGGGTTTCACTGTCCCGGGAAAGTCTCTGCTAACACCCTGCAGAGCGCTGTACCCAATATACAGAAACGTCTTGCGGTATCTCCCACATGGAAAGTGCCAGGAGGGAAAAGTGGGGATTATGCTTAGACTTTCTCGGAACTGCTTCAAATCAACTAGATATCTTTGTGCTGTAAATCTCCCAACAGCCAAATGTAAAAGCAGCAAACATCTCGCTGTATGTCCCACATCCAAAGTGCCAAGAGAGAGCTTGCTCTCCCTGTCTTTGAGTACTGTTTGCACTGTCCCGGTTACCTCTTTGCTAACATTCTCTTCAGAGCTGCAGTGAAACCAGGAACCACGTGGAGAAGGCACCCACACTGAAAGTGCCTGGAAGGAACGTTGGGGCTTCTTCTCAGTGTCTCTGACATAGGGTTTCACTGTCCCGGGAAAGTCTCTGCTAACACCCTGCAGAGCGCTGTACCCAATACACAGAAACGTCTTGCGGTATCTCCCACATGGAAAGTGCCAGGAGGGAAAAGTGGGGATTATGCTTAGACTTTCTCGGAACTGCTTCAAATCAACTAGATATCTTTGTGCTGTAAATCTCCCAACAGCCAAATGTAAAAGCAGCAAACATCTCGCTGTATGTCCCACATCCAAAGTGCCAAGAGAGAGCTTCCTCTCCCTGTCTTTGAGTACTGTTTGCACTGTCCCAGTTACCTCTTTGCTAACATTCTCTTCAGAGCTGCTGTGAAACCAGGAACCACGTGGAGAAGGCACCCACACTGAAAATGACTAGAAGGAACATTGGGGCTTCTTCTCAGTGTCTCTGACATAGGGTTTCACTGTCCCGGGAAAGTCTCTGCTAACACCCTGCAGAGCGCTGTACCCAATACACAGAAACGTCTTGCGGTATCTCCCACATGGGAAGTGCCAGGAGGGAAAAGTGGGGATTATGCTTAGACTTTCTCGGAACTGCTTCAAATCAACTAGATATCTTTGTGCTGTAAATCTCCCAACAGCCAAATGTAAAAGCAGCAAACATCTCGCTGTATGTCCCACATCCAAATTGCCAAGAGAGAGCTTGCTCTCCCTGTCTTTGAGTACTGTTTGCACTGTCCCGGTTACCTCTTTGCTAACATTCTCTTCAGAGCTGCTGTGAAACCAGGAACCACGTGGAGAAGGCACCCACACTGAAAGTGCCTGGAAGGAAAGTTGGGGCTTCTTCTCAGTGTCTCTGACATAGGGTTTCACTGTCCCGGGAAAGTCTCTGCTAACACCCTGCAGAGCGCTGTACCCAATACACAGAAACGTCTTGCGGTATCTCCCACATGGAAAGTGCCAGGAGGGAAAAGTGGGGATTATGCTTAGACTTTCTCGGAACTGCTTCAAATCAACTAGATATCTTTGTGCTGTAAATCTCCCAACAGCCAAATGTAAAAGCAGCAAACATCTCGCTGTATGTCCCACATCCAAATTGCCAAGAGAGAGCTTGCTCTCCCTGTCTTTGAGTACTGTTTGCACTGTCCCGGTTACCTCTTTGCTAACATTCTCTTCAGAGCTGCAGTGAAACCAGGAACCACGTGGAGAAGGCACCCACACTGAAAGTGCCTGGAAGGAACGTTGGGGCTTCTTCTCAGTGTCTCTGACATAGGGTTTCACTGTCCCGGGAAAGTCTCTGCTAACACCCTGCAGAGCGCTGTACCCAATACACAGAAACGTCTTGCGGTATCTCCCACATGGGAAGTGCCAGGAGGGAAAAGTGGGGATTATGCTTAGACTTTCTCGGAACTGCTTCAAATCAACTAGATATCTTTGTGCTGTAAATCTCCCAACAGCCAAATGTAAAAGCAGCAAACATCTCGCTGTATGTCCCACATCCAAAGTGCCAAGAGAGAGCTTGCTCTCCCTGTCTTTGAGTACTGTTTGCACTGTCCCGGTTACCTCTTTGCTAACATTCTCTTCAGAGCTGCAGTGAAACCAGGAACCACGTGGAGAAGGCACCCACACTGAAAGTGCCTGGAAGGAACGTTGGGGCTTCTTCTCAGTGTCTCTGACATAGGGTTTCACTGTCCCGGGAAAGTCTCTGCTAACACCCTGCAGAGCGCTGTACCCAATATACAGAAACGTCTTGCGGTATCTCCCACATGGAAAGTGCCAGGAGGGAAAAGTGGGGATTATGCTTAGACTTTCTCGGAACTGCTTCAAATCAACTAGATATCTTTGTGCTGTAAATCTCCCAACAGCCAAATGTAAAAGCAGCAAACATCTCGCTGTATGTCCCACATCCAAAGTGCCAAGAGAGAGCTTGCTCTCCCTGTCTTTGAGTACTGTTTGCACTGTCCCGGTTACCTCTTTGCTAACATTCTCTTCAGAGCTGCAGTGAAACCAGGAACCACGTGGAGAAGGCACCCACACTGAAAGTGCCTGGAAGGAACATTGGGGCTTCTTCTCAGTGTCTCTGACATAGGGTTTCACTGTCCCGGGAAAGTCTCTGCTAACACCCTGCAGAGCGCTGTACCCAATACACAGAAACGTCTTGCGGTATCTCCCACATGGAAAGTGCCAGGAGGGAAAAGTGGGGATTATGCTTAGACTTTCTCGGAACTGCTTCAAATCAACTAGATATCTTTGTGCTGTAAATCTCCCAACAGCCAAATGTAAAAGCAGCAAACATCTCGCTGTATGTCCCACATCCAAAGTGCCAAGAGAGAGCTTGCTCTCCCTGTCTTTGAGTACTGTTTGCACTGTCCCGGTTACCTCTTTGCTAACATTCTCTTCAGAGCTGCTGTGAAACCAGGAACCACGTGGAGAAGGCACCCACACTGAAAATGACTAGAAGGAACATTGGGGCTTCTTTTCATTGTCTCTGACATAGGGTTTCACTGTCCCGGGAAAGTCTCTGCTAACACCCTGCAGAGCGCTGTACCCAATACACAGAAACGTCTTGCGGTATCTCCCACATGGGAAGTGCCAGGAGGGAGAAGTGGGGATTATGCTTAGACTTTCTCGGAACTGCTTCAAATCAACTAGATATCTTTGTGCTGTAAATCTCCCAACAGCCAAATGTAAAAGCAGCAAACATCTCGCTGTATGTCCCACATCCAAAGTGCCAAGAGAGAGCTTGCTCTCCCTGTCTTTGAGTACTGTTTGCACTGTCCCGGTTACCTCTTTGCTAACATTCTCTTCAGAGCTGCTGTGAAACCAGGAACCACGTGGAGAAGGCACCCACACTGAAAGTGCCTGGAAGGAACGTTGGGGCTTCTTCTCAGTGTCTCTGACATAGGGTTTCACTGTCCCGGGAAAGTCTCTGCTAACACCCTGCAGAGCGCTGTACCCAATACACAGAAACGTCTTGCGGTATCTCCCACATGGGAAGTGCCAGGAGGGAAAAGTGGGGATTATGCTTAGACTTTCTCGGAACTGCTTCAAATCAACTAGATATCTTTGTGCTGTAAATCTCCCAACAGCCAAATGTAAAAGCAGCAAACATCTCGCTGTATGTCCCACATCCAAAGTGCCAAGAGAGAGCTTGCTCTCCCTGTCTTTGAGTACTGTTTGCACTGTCCCGGTTACCTCTTTGCTAACATTCTCTTCAGAGCTGCAGTGAAACCAGGAACCACGTGGAGAAGGCACCCACACTGAAAGTGCCTGGAAGGAACGTTGGGGCTTCTTCTCAGTGTCTCTGACATAGGGTTTCACTGTCCCGGGAAAGTCTCTGCTAACACCCTGCAGAGCGCTGTACCCAATACACAGAAACGTCTTGCGGTATCTCCCACATGGAAAGTGTCAGGAGGGAGAAGTAGGGATTATGCTTAGACTTTCTCGGAACTGCTTCAAATCAACTAGATATCTTTGTGCTGTAAATCTCCCAACAGCCAAATGTAAAAGCAGCAAACATCTCGCTGTATGTCCCACATCCAAAGTGCCAAGAGAGAGCTTGCTCTCCCTGTCTTTGAGTACTGTTTGCACTGTCCCGGTTACCTCTTTGCTAACATTCTCTTCAGAGCTGCAGTGAAACCAGGAACCACGTGGAGAAGGCGCGCACACTGAAAGTGCCTGGAAGGAACGTTGGGGCTTCTTCTCAGTGTCTCTGACATAGGGTTTCACTGTCCCGGGAAAGTCTCTGCTAACACCCTGCAGAGCGCTGTACCCAATACACAGAAACGTCTTGCGGTATCTCCCACATGGAAAGTGCCAGGAGGGAAAAGTGGGGATTATGCTTAGACTTTCTCGGAACTGCTTCAAATCAACTAGATATCTTTGTGCTGTAAATCTCCCAACAGCCAAATGTAAAAGCAGCAAACATCTCGCTGTATGTCCCACATCCAAAGTGCCAAGAGAGAGCTTGCTCTCCCTGTCTTTGAGTACTGTTTGCACTGTCCCGGTTACCTCTTTGCTAACATTCTCTTCAGAGCTGCAGTGAAACCAGGAACCACGTGGAGAAGGCGCGCACACTGAAAGTGCCTGGAAGGAACGTTGGGGCTTCTTCTCAGTGTCTCTGACATAGGGTTTCACTGTCCCGGGAAAGTCTCTGCTAACACCCTGCAGAGCGCTGTACCCAATACACAGAAACGTCTTGCGGTATCTCCCACATGGAAAGTGCCAGGAGGGAAAAGTGGGGATTATGCTTAGACTTTCTCGGAACTGCTTCAAATCAACTAGATATCTTTGTGCTGTAAATCTCCCAACAGCCAAATGTAAAAGCAGCAAACATCTCGCTGTATGTCCCACATCCAAAGTGCCAAGAGAGAGCTTGCTCTCCCTGTCTTTGAGTACTGTTTGCACTGTCCCGGTTACCTCTTTGCTAACATTCTCTTCAGAGCTGCAGTGAAACCAGGAACCACGTGGAGAAGGCACCCACACTGAAAGTGCCTGGAAGGAACGTTGGGGCTTCTTCTCAGTGTCTCTGACATAGGGTTTCACTGTCCCGGGAAAGTCTCTGCTAACACCCTGCAGAGCGCTGTACCCAATACACAGAAACGTCTTGCGGTATCTCCCACATGGAAAGTGCCAGGAGGGAAAAGTGGGGATTATGCTTAGACTTTCTCGGAACTGCTTCAAATCAACTAGATATCTTTGTGCTGTAAATCTCCCAACAGCCAAATGTAAAAGCAGCAAACATCTCGCTGTATGTCCCACATCCAAAGTGCCAAGAGAGAGCTTGCTCTCCCTGTCTTTGAGTACTGTTTGCACTGTCCCGGTTACCTCTTTGCTAACATTCTCTTCAGAGCTGTAGTGAAACCAGGAACCACGTGGAGAAGGCACCCACACTGAAAATGACTAGAAGGAACATTGGGGCTTCTTTTCATTGTCTCTGACATAGGGTTTCACTGTCCCGGGAAAATCTCTGCTAACACCCTGCAGAGCGCTGTACCCAATACACAGAAACGTCTTGCGGTATCTCCCACATGGAAAGTGCCAGGAGGGAAAAGTGGGGATTATGCTTAGACTTTCTCGGAACTGCTTCAAATCAACTAGATATCTTTGTGCTGTAAATCTCCCAACAGCCAAATGTAAAAGCAGCAAACATCTCGCTGTATGTCCCACATCCAAAGTGCCAAGAGAGAGCTTGCTCTCCCTGTCTTTGAGTACTGTTTGCACTGTCCCGGTTACCTCTTTGCTAACATTCTCTTCAGAGCTGCAGTGAAACCAGGAACCACGTGGAGAAGGCACCCACACTGAAAGTGCCTGGAAGGAACGTTGGGGCTTCTTCTCAGTGTCTCTGACATAGGGTTTCACTGTCCCGGGAAAGTCTCTGCTAACACCCTGCAGAGCGCTGTACCCAATACACAGAAACGTCTTGCGGTATCTCCCACATGGAAAGTGCCAGGAGGGAAAAGTGGGGATTATGCTTAGACTTTCTCGGAACTGCTTCAAATCAACTAGATATCTTTGTGCTGTAAATCTCCCAACAGCCAAATGTAAAAGCAGCATCAACTCGCTGTATGTCCCACATGCAAAGTGCCAAGAGAGAGCTTGCTCTCCCTGTCTTTGAGTACTGTTTGCACTGTTTGCACTTGTTTGCAAATGGCCATATGTCTGTTGATGGGTCCCACGCCCAAAGAGTCAGCACGGAAAACTAGGCCTTGTTCTAAAGCTCTTTGGGAAACGCTTGCGTAGCCCCACACAACTGGGGGCTGCAGGCTTTCCTGCTGCCTTCAGCCTCAAAAACACCCTTTCCCACTTGGCGCCGCGCGAGGCACAAAAATGCCCATATGGCTAGAGACTGGTCCCACGCCCAAAGAGCCAGCAGGGAAAACTAGGCCTTCTTCTAAAGCTCTTTGGGAACCGCTTGCATAGCCCCACACACCTGCGGGCTGCAGGCTTTCCTGCTGCCTTCAGCCTCACAACCACCCTTCCCCACCTGTGGCCGCGCCAAGCCCCAAAATGGCCATATGTCTGGAGATGAGTCCAACGCCCAAAGAGCCAGCAGGGAAAACTATGCCTTGTTCTAAAGCTCTTTGGGAACGGCTTGCGTAGCCCCACACACATGGGGGCTGCAGGCTTTCCTGCTGCCTTCAGCCTCAAAACCACCCTTTCCCACTTGGCACCGCGCCAGGCACAAAAATGGCCATATGTCTGTTGATGGGTCCCACGCCCAAAGAGCCAGGAGGGAATACTAGGCCTTGTTCTAAAGCTCTTTGGGAACCGCTTGCGTAGCCCCACACACATGGGGGCTGCAGGCTTTCCTGCTGCTTTCAGCCTCAAAATCACCCTTTCCCACTTGGCGCCGCGCCAGGCACAAAAATGCCCATATAGCTGGAGTCTGGTCCCACACCCAAAGAGCCAGCAGGGAAAACTATGCCTTGTTCTAAAGCTCTTTGGGAACCTCTTGCGTAGCCCCACGGACCTGGGGGCTGCAGGCTTTTTCGGCACTTTCAGCCTCAAAACCACCCTTTCCCACTTGTCGCCGCGCCAAGCCCCAAAATGGCCATATGTCTGCAGATTGGTCCCACGCCCAAAGAGCCAGCAGGGAAAACTATGCCTTCTTTTTTAAAGCTCTTTGGGAACGGCTTGCGTAGCCCCACAGACCTGGGGGCTGCAGGCTTTCCTGCTGCCTTCAGCCTCAAAACCACCCTTTCCCACTTGGCACCGCGCCAGGCACAAAAATGGCCATATGTATGCAGATTGGTCCCATGCCCAAAGAGCCAGCAGGGAAAACTATGCCTTGTTCTAAAGCTCTTTGGGAACGGCTTGCGTAGCCCCACACACCTGGGGGCTGCAGGCTTTCCTGCTGCCTTCAGCCTCAAAAACACCCTTTCCCACTTGGCGCCGCGCCAGGCCCAAAAATGGCCATATGGCTGGAGATTGGTCCCACGCCCAAAGAGCCAGCAGGGAAAACTAGGCCTTGTTCTAAAGCTCTTTGGGAACGGCTTGCGTAGCCCCACAGACCTGGGGGCTGCAGGCTTTCCTGCTGCCTTCAGCCTCAAAACCACCCTTTCCCACTTGGCGCCACGCCAGGCACAAAAATGGCCATAGGTATGGATATGGGTCCCACACCCAAAGAGCCAGCAGGGAAAACTATGCCTTGTTCTAAAGCTCTTTGGGAACCGCTTGCGTAGCCCCACACAGCTGCGGGCTGCAGGCTTTCCTGCTGCCTTCAGCCTCAAAACCACCCTTTCCCACTTGGCACCGCGCCAGGCACAAAAATGGCCATATGTCTGGAGATGGGTCCAACGCCCAAAGAGCCAGCAGGGAAAACTATGCCTTGTTCTAAAGCTCTTTGGGAACGGCTTGCGTAGCCCCACAGACCTGGGGGCTGCAGGCTTTCCTGCTGCCTTCAGCCTCAAAAACACCCTTTCCCACTTGGCGCCGCGCCAGGCACAAAAATGGCCATATGGCTGGAGACTGGTCCCACGCCCAAAGAGCCAGCAGGGAAAACTAGGCCTTGTTCTAAAGCTCTTTGGGAACCTCTTGCGTAGCCCTACACACCTGCGGGCTGCAGACTTTTTTGGCACTTTCAGCATCAAAACCACCCTTTCCCACTTGTGGACGCACCAGGCACAAAAATGGCCATATGTCTGTTGATGGGTCCCACGCCCAAAGAGCCAGCAGGGAATACTAGGCCTTGTTCTAAAGCTCTTTGGGAACGGCTTGCATAGACCCACACACCTGGGGGCTGCAGGCTTTCCTGCTGCCTTCAGCCTCAAAAACACCCTTTCCCACTTGGCGCCGCGCCAGGCACAAAAATGGCCATATGGCTGGAGACTGGTCCCACGCCCAAAGAGCCAGCAGGGAAAACTATGCCTTGTTCTAAAGCTCTTTGGGAACCGCTTGCGTAGCCCCACAGATCTGGGGGTGCAGGCTTTTTCGGTACTTTCAGCCTGAAAACCACCCTTTCCCACTTGGCGCCGCGCCAGGCACAAAAATGGCCATATGTCTGGGGACTGGTCCCACGCCCAAAGAGCCAGCAGGGAAACTATGCCTTGTTCTAAAGCTCTTTGGGAAACGCTTGCGTAGCCCCACACACATGGGGGCTGCAGGCTTTCCTGCTGCCTTAAGCCTCAAAACCACCCTTTCCCACTTGGCGCCACGCCAGGCACAAAAATCGCCATATGTCTGGAGATGAGTCCAACGCCCAAAGAGCCAGCAGGGAAAACTATGCCTTGTTCTAAAGCTCTTTGGGAAACGCTTGCGTAGCCCCACACACCTGGGGGCTGCAGGCTTTCCTGCTGCCTTCAGCCTCAAAACCACCCTTTCCCACTTGGCTTCTCTCCAGGCACAAAAATTGCCATATGGCTGGAGATTGGTCCCACGCCCAAAGAGCCAGCAGGGAAAACTATGCCTTGTTCTAAAGCTCTTTGGGAACGGCTTGGGTAGCCCCACACACCTGGGGGCTGCAGGCTTTCCTGCTGCCTTCAGCCTCAAAACCACCCTTTCCCACTTGGCGCCGCGCCCAGGCACAAAAATGGCCATATGTCTGCAGATTGGTCCCACGCCCAAAGAGCCAGCAGGGAAAACTATGCCTTGTTCTAAAGCTCTTTGGGAAACGCTTGGGTAGCCCCACACACCTGCGGGCTGCAGGCTTTCCTGCTGCCTTCAGCCTCAAAACCACCCTTTCCCACTTGGCGCCACGGCAGGCACAAAAATTGCAATACGTATGGATATGGGTCCCACACCCAAGGAGCCAGCAGGGAAAACTATGCCTTGTTCTAAAGCTCTTTGGGAAACGCTTGCGTAGCCCCACACACCTGGGGGCTGCAGGCTTTCCTGCTGCCTTCAGCCTCAAAACCACCCTTTCCCACTTGGCGTATCTCCAGGAAGAATAATTGCCATTTGGCTGGAGAATGGTCCCACGCCCAAAGAGCCAGCAGGGAAAACTATGCCTTGTTCTAAAGCTCTTTGGGAACCTCTTGCGTAGCCCCACGGACCTGGGGGCTGCAGGCTTTCCTGCTGCCTTCAGCCTCAAAACCACCCTTTCCCACTTGGCGCCGCGCCAGGCACAAAAATGGCCATATGTCTGCAGATTGGTCCCACGCCCAAAGAGCCAGCAGGGAAAACTATGCCTTGTTCTAAAGCTCTTTGGGAACCGCTTGCGTAGCCCCACACACCTGGGGGCTGCAGGCTTTCCTGCTGCCTTCAGCCTCAAAACCACCCTTTCCCACTTGGCGCCACGGCAGGCACAAAAATTGCCATAGGTATGGATATGGGTCCCACACCCAAGGAGCCAGCAGGGAAAACTAGGCCTTGTTCTAAAGCTCTTTGGGAAACGCTTGCGTAGCCCCACACACCTGCGGGCTGCAGGCTTTCCTGCTGCCTTCAGCCTCAAAACCACCCTTCCCCACTTGTTGCCGGGCCAAGCCCCAAAATGGCCATATGTCTGGAGATGGGTCCAACGCCCAAAGAGCCAGCAGGGAAAACTATGCCTTGTTCTAAAGCTCTTTGGGAACCTCTTGCGTAGCCCCACGGACCTGGGGGCTGCAGGCTTTCCTGCTGCCTTCAGCCTCAAAACCACCCTTTCCCACTTGGCGCCGCGCCAGGCACAAAAATGCCCATATGTCTGGAGATTGGTCCCATGCCCACAGAGCCAGCAGGGAAAACTATGCCTTGTTCTAAAGCTCTTTGGGAAACGCTTGCGTAGCCCCACACACCTGGGGGCTGCAGGCTTTCCTGCTGCCTTGAGCCTCAAAACCACCCTTTCCCACTTGGCGCCACGCCAGGCACAAAAATTGCCATAGGTATGGATATGGGTCCCACACCCAAGGAGCCAGCAGGGAAAACTATGCCTTGTTCTAAAGCTCTTTGGAACGGCTTGCGTAGCCCCACGGACCTGGGGGCTGCAGGCTTTCCTGCTGCCTTCAGCCTCAAAACCACCCTTTCCCACTTGGCGCCGCGCCAGGCACAAAAATGCCCATATGGCTAGAGACTGGTCCCACGCCCAAAGAGCCAGCAGGGAAAACTATGCCTTGTTCTAAAGCTCTTTGGGAAACGCTTGCGTAGCCCCACACACCTGGGGGCTGCAGGCTTTCCTGCTGCCTTCAGCCTCAAAACCACCCTTTCCCACTTGGCGTCTCTCCAGACACAAAAATTGCCATATGGCTGGAGATTGGTCCCACGCCCAAAGAGCCAGCAGGGAGAACTATGCCTTGTTCTAAAGCTCTTTTGGAAAAGCTTGGGTAGCCCCACACACCTGGGGGCTGCAGGTTTTCCTGCTGCCTTCAGCCTCAAAACCACCCTTTCCCACTTGGCGCCACGCCAGGCACAAAAATGGCCATAGGTATGGATATGGGTCCCACACCCAAGGAGCCAGCAGGGAAAACTATGCCTTGTTCTAAAGCTCTTTGGGAAACGCTTGCGTAGCCCCACACACCTGGGGGCTGCAGGCTTTCCTGCTGCCTTCAGCCTCAAAACCACCCTTTCCCACTTGGCGCCGCGCCAGGCACAAAAATGGCCATATGTCTGCAGATTGGTCCCACGCCCAAAGAGCCAGCAGGGAAAACTATGCCTTGTTCTAAAGCTCTTTGGGAACCGCTTGCGTAGCCCCACACACCTGGGGGCTGCAGGCTTTCCTGCTGCCTTCAGCCTCAAAACCACCCTTTCCCACTTGGCGCCACGGCAGGCACAAAAATTGCCATAGGTATGGATATGGGTCCCACACCCAAGGAGCCAGCAGGGAAAACTAGGCCTTGTTCTAAAGCTCTTTGGGAACCACTTGCGTAGCCCCACACACCTGCGGGCTGCAGGCTTTCCTGCTGCCTTCAGCCTCAAAAACACCCTTTCCCACTTGGCGCCACGCCAGGCACAAAAATTGCCATAGGTATGGATATGGGTCCCACACCCAAGGAGCCAGCAGGGAAAACTATGCCTTGTTCTAAAGCTCTTTGGAACGGCTTGCGTAGCCCCACGGACCTGGGGGCTGCAGGCTTTCCTGCTGCCTTCAGCCTCAAAACCACCCTTTCCCACTTGGCGCCGCGCCAGGCACAAAAATGCCCATATGGCTAGAGACTGGTCCCACGCCCAAAGAGCCAGCAGGGAAAACTATGCCTTGTTCTAAAGCTCTTTGGGAAACGCTTGCGTAGCCCCACACACCTGGGGGCTGCAGGCTTTCCTGCTGCCTTCAGCCTCAAAACCACCCTTTCCCACTTGGCGTCTCTCCAGGCACAAAAATTGCCATATGGCTGGAGATTGGTCCCACGCCCAAAGAGCCAGCAGGGAGAACTATGCCTTGTTCTAAAGCTCTTTTGGAAAAGCTTGGGTAGCCCCACACACCTGGGGGCTGCAGGCTTTCCTGCTGCCTTCAGCCTCAAAACCACCCTTTCCCACTTGGCGCCACGCCAGGCACAAAAATGGCCATAGGTATGGATATGGGTCCCACACCCAAGGAGCCAGCAGGGAAAACTATGCCTTGTTCTAAAGCTCTTTGGGAACCGCTTGCGTAGCCCCACACACCTGGGGGCTGCAGGCTTTCCTGCTGCCTTCAGCCTCAAAACCACCCTTCCCCACTTGTTGCCGCGCCAAGCCCCAAAATGGCCATATGTCTGCAGATTGGTCCCACGCCCAAAGAGCCAGCAGGGAAAACTAGGCCTTGTTCTAAAGCTCTTTGGGAACCGCTTGCGTAGCCCCACACACCTGGGGGCTGCAGGCTTTCCTGCTGCCTTCAGCCTCAAAACCACCCTTTCCCACTTGGCACCGCGACAGGCACAAAAATGGCCATATGTCTGGAGATTGGTCCCACGCCCAAAGAGCCAGCAGGGAAAACTATGCCTTGTTCTATAGCTCTTTGGGAACCACTTGCGTAGCCCCACACACCTGGGGGCTGCAGGCTTTCCTGCTGCCTTCAGCCTCAAAACCACCCTTTCCCACTTGGCGCCACGCCAGGCACAAAAATGGCCATAGGTATGGATATGGGTCCCACACCCAAAGAGCCAGCAGGGAAAACTATGCCTTGTTCTAAAGCTCTTTGGGAAACGCTTGCGTAGCCCCACGGACCTGGGGGCTGCAGCCTTTCCTGCTGCCTTCAGCCTCAAAAACACCCTTTCCCACTTGGCGCCGCGCCAGGCACAAAAATGGCCATATGGCTGGAGACTGGTCCCACGCCCAAAGAGCTAGCAGGGAAAACTAGGCCTTGTTCTAAAGCTCTTTGGGAACCGCTTGCGTAGCCCTACACACCTGCGGGCTGCAGGCTTTTTTGGCACTTTCAGCCTCAAAACCACCTATTCCCACTTCTGGCCGCACCAGGCACAAAAATGGCCATATGTCTGTTGATGGGTCCCACGCCCAAAGAGTCAGCAGGGAAAACTAGGCCTTGTTCTAAAGCTCTTTGGGAACCGCTTGCGTAGCCCTACACACCTGCGGGCTGCAGGCTTTCCTGCTGCCTTCAGCCTCAAAAACACCCTTTCCCACTTGGCGCCACGCCAGGCACAAAAATTGCCATATGGCTGGAGCTTGGTCCCACGCCCAAAGAGCCAGCAGGGAAAACTATGCCTTGTTCTAAAGCTCTTTGGGAACCGCTTGCGTAGCCCCACACACCTGCGGGCTGCAGGCTTTCCTGCTGCCTTCAGCCTCAAAAACACCCTTTCCCACTTGGCGCCGCGCCAGGCAAAAAAAGGCCATATGGCTGGAGACTGGTCCCACGCCCAAAGAGCCAGCAGGGAAAACTAGGCCTTGTTCTAAAGCTCTTTGGGAACCGCTTGCGTAGCCCCACACACCTGCGGGCTGCAGGCTTTTTTGGCACTTTCAGCCTCAAAACCACCCTTTCCCACTTGGCGCCGCGCCAGGCACAAAAATGGCCATATGTCTGTTGATGGGTCCCACGCCCAAAGAGTCAGCAGGGAAAACTAGGCCTTGTTCTAAAGCTCTTTGGGAACCGCTTGCGTAGCCCCACACACATGGCAAGACTGCAGCCCCGAGTTGTGTGGGGCTACGCAAGCGGTTCCAAAGAGCTTTAGAACAAGGCCTAGTTTTCCGTGCTGACTCTTTGGGCGTGGGACCCATCAACAGACATATGGCCATTTGCAAACAAGTGCAAACAGTGCAAACAGTACTCAAAGACAGGGAGAGCAAGCTCTCTCTTGGCACTTTGGATGTGGGACATACAGCGAGATGTTTGCTGCTTTTACATTTGGCTGTTGGGAGATTTACAGCACAAAGATATCTAGTTGATTTGAAGCAGTTCCGAGAAAGTCTAAGCATAATCCCCACTTTTCCCTCCTGGCACTTTCCATGTGGGAGATACCGCAAGACGTTTCTGTGTATTGGGTACAGCGCTCTGCAGGGTGTTAGCAGAGACTTTCCCGGGACAGTGAAACCCTATGTCAGAGACACTGAGAAGAAGCCCCAACGTTCCTTCCAGGCACTTTCAGTGTGGGTGCCTTCTCCACGTGGTTCCTGGTTTCACTGCAGCTCTGAAGAGAATGTTAGAAAAGAGGTAACCGGGACAGTGCAAACAGTACTCAAAGACAGGGAGAGCAAGCTCTCTCTTGGCACTTTGGATGTGGGACATACAGCGAGATGTTTGCTGCTTTTACATTTGGCTGTTGGGAGATTTACAGCACAAAGATATCTAGTTGATTTGAAGCAGTTCCGAGAAAGTCTAAGCATAATCCCCACTTTTCCCTCCTGGCACTTTCCATGTGGGAGATACCGCAAGACGTTTCTGTGTATTGGGTACAGCGCTCTGCAGGGTGTTAGCAGAGACTTTCCCTGGACAGTGAAACCCTATGTCAGAGACAATGAAAAGAAGCCCCAATGTTCCTTCTAGTCATTTTCAGTGTGGGTGCCTTCTCCACGTGGTTCCTGGTTTCACAGCAGCTCTGAAGAGAATGTTAGCAAAGAGGTAACCGGGACAGTGCAAACAGTACTCAAAGACAGGGAGAGCAAGCTCTCTCTTGGCACTTTGGATGTGGGACATACAGCGAGATGTTTGCTGCTTTTACATTTGGCTGTTGGGAGATTTACAGCACAAAGATATCTAGTTGATTTGAAGCAGTTCCGAGAAAGTCTAAGCATAATCCCCACTTCTCCCTCCTGGCACTTTCCATGTGGGAGATACCGCAAGATGTTTCTGTGTATTGGGTACAGCGCTCTGCAGGGTGTTAGCAGAGACTTTCCCGGGACAGTGAAACCCTATGTCAGAGACAATGAAAAGAAGCCCCAATGTTCCTTCTAGTCATTTTCAGTGTGGGTGCCTTCTCCACGTGGTTCCTGGTTTCACAGCAGCTCTGAAGAGAATGTTAGCAAAGAGTTAACCGGGACAGTGCAAACAGTACTCAAAGACAGGGAGAGCAAGCTCTCTCTTGGCACTTTGGATGTGGGACATACAGCGAGATGTTTGCTGCTTTTACATTTGGCTGTTGGGAGATTTACAGCACAAAGATATCTAGTTGATTTGAAGCAGTTCCGAGAAAGTCTAAGCATAATCCCCACTTTTCCCTCCTGGCACTTTCCATGTGGGAGATACCGCAAGACGTTTCTGTGTATTGGGTACAGCGCTCTGCAGGGTGTTAGCAGAGACTTTCCCGGGACAGTGAAACCCTATGTCAGAGACACTGAGAAGAAGCCCCAACGTTCCTTCCAGGCACTTTCAGTGTGGGTGCCTTCTCCACGTGGTTCCTGGTTTCACTGCAGCTCTGAAGAGAATGTTAGCAAAGAGGTAACCGGGACAGTGCAAACAGTACTCAAAGACAGGGAGAGCAAGCTCTCTCTTGGCACTTTGGATGTGGGACATACAGCGAGATGTTTGCTGCTTTTACATTTGGCTGTTGGGAGATTTACAGCACAAAGATATCTAGTTGATTTGAAGCAGTTCCGAGAAAGTCTAAGCATAATCCCCACTTTTCCCTCCTGGCACTTTCCATGTGGGAGATACCGCAAGACGTTTCTGTGTATTGGGTACAGCGCTCTGCAGGGTGTTAGCAGAGACTTTCCCGGGACAGTGAAACCCTATGTCAGAGACACTGAGAAGAAGCCCCAACGTTCCTTCCAGGCACTTTCAGTGTGCGCGCCTTCTCCACGTGGTTCCTGGTTTCACAGCAGCTCTGAAGAGAATGTTAGCAAAGAGGTAACCGGGACAGTGCAAACAGTACTCAAAGACAGGGAGAGCAAGCTCTCTCTTGGCACTTTGGATGTGGGACATACAGCGAGATGTTTGCTGCTTTTACATTTGGCTGTTGGGAGATTTACAGCACAAAGATATCTAGTTGATTTGAAGCAGTTCCGAGAAAGTCTAAGCATAATCCCCACTTTTCCCTCCTGGCACTTTCCATGTGGGAGATACCGCAAGACGTTTCTGTGTATTGGGTACAGCGCTCTGCAGGGTGTTAGCAGAGACTTTCCCGGGACAGTGAAACCCTATGTCAGAGACACTGAGAAGAAGCCCCAACGTTCCTTCCAGGCACTTTCAGTGTGGGTGCCTTCTCCACGTGGTTCCTGGTTTCACTGCAGCTCTGAAGAGAATGTTAGCAAAGAGGTAACCGGGACAGTGCAAACAGTACTCAAAGACAGGGAGAGCAAGCTCTCTCTTGGCACTTTGGATGTGGGACATACAGCGAGATGTTTGCTGCTTTTACATTTGGCTGTTGGGAGATTTACAGCACAAAGATATCTAGTTGATTTGAAGCAGTTCCGAGAAAGTCTAAGCATAATCCCCACTTTTCCCTCCTGGCACTTTCCATGTGGGAGATACCGCAAGACGTTTCTGTGTATTGGGTACAGCGCTCTGCAGGGTGTTAGCAGAGATTTTCCCGGGACAGTGAAACCCTATGTCAGAGACACTGAGAAGAAGCCCCAACGTTCCTTCCAGGCACTTTCAGTGTGGGTGCCTTCTCCACGTGGTTCCTGGTTTCACTGCAGCTCTGAAGAGAATGTTAGCAAAGAGGTAACCGGGACAGTGCAAACAGTACTCAAAGACAGGGAGAGCAAGCTCTCTCTTGGCACTTTGGATGTGGGACATACAGCGAGATGTTTGCTGCTTTTACATTTGGCTGTTGGGAGATTTACAGCACAAAGATATCTAGTTGATTTGAAGCAGTTCCGAGAAAGTCTAAGCATAATCCCCACTTTTCCCTCCTGGCACTTTCCATGTGGGAGATACCGCAAGACGTTTCTGTGTATTGGGTACAGCGCTCTGCAGGGTGTTAGCAGAGACTTTCCCGGGACAGTGAAACCCTATGTCAGAGACACTGAGAAGAAGCCCCAACGTTCCTTCCAGGCACTTTCAGTGTGGGTGCCTTCTCCACGTGGTTCCTGGTTTCACTGCAGCTCTGAAGAGAATGTTAGCAAAGAGGTAACCGGGACAGTGCAAACAGTACTCAAAGACAGGGAGAGCAAGCTCTCTCTTGGCACTTTGGATGTGGGACATACAGCGAGATGTTTGCTGCTTTTACATTTGGCTGTTGGGAGATTTACAGCACAAAGATATCTAGTTGATTTGAAGCAGTTCCGAGAAAGTCTAAGCATAATCCCCACTTTTCCCTCCTGGCACTTTCCATGTGGGAGATACCGCAAGACGTTTCTGTGTATTGGGTACAGCGCTCTGCAGGGTGTTAGCAGAGACTTTCCCGGGACAGTGAAACCCTATGTCAGAGACACTGAGAAGAAGCCCCAACGTTCCTTCCAGGCACTTTCAGTGTGGGTGCCTTCTCCACGTGGTTCCTGGTTTCACTGCAGCTCTGAAGAGAATGTTAGCAAAGAGGTAACCGGGACAGTGCAAACAGTACTCAAAGACAGGGAGAGCAAGCTCTCTCTTGGCACTTTGGATGTGGGACATACAGCGAGATGTTTGCTGCTTTTACATTTGGCTGTTGGGAGATTTACAGCACAAAGATATCTAGTTGATTTGAAGCAGTTCCGAGAAAGTCTAAGCATAATCCCCACTTTTCCCTCCTGGCACTTTCCATGTGGGAGATACCGCAAGACGTTTCTGTGTATTGGGTACAGCGCTCTGCAGGGTGTTAGCAGAGACTTTCCCGGGACAGTGAAACCCTATGTCAGAGACACTGAGAAGAAGCCCCAACTTTCCTTCCAGGCACTTTCAGTGTGCGCGCCTTCTCCACGTGGTTCCTGGTTTCACAGCAGCTGTGAAGAGAATGTTAGCAAAGAGGTAACCGGGACAGTGCAAACAGTACTCAAAGACAGGGAGAGCAAGCTCTCTCTTGGCACTTTGGATGTGGGACATACAGCGAGATGTTTGCTGCTTTTACATTTGGCTGTTGGGAGATTTACAGCACAAAGATATCTAGTTGATTTGAAGCAGTTCCGAGAAAGTCTAAGCATAATCCCCACTTTTCCCTCCTGGCACTTTCCATGTGGGAGATACCGCAAGACGTTTCTGTGTATTGGGTACAGCGCTCTGCAGGGTGTTAGCAGAGACTTTCCCGGGACAGTGAAACCCTATGTCAGAGACACTGAGAAGAAGCCCCAACGTTCCTTCCAGGCACTTTCAGTGTGGGTGCCTTCTCCACGTGGTTCCTGGTTTCACTGCAGCTCTGAAGAGAATGTTAGCAAAGAGGTAACCGGGACAGTGCAAACAGTACTCAAAGACAGGGAGAGCAAGCTCTCTCTTGGCACTTTGGATGTGGGACATACAGCGAGATGTTTGCTGCTTTTACATTTGGCTGTTGGGAGATTTACAGCACAAAGATATCTAGTTGATTTGAAGCAGTTCCGAGAAAGTCTAAGCATAATCCCCACTTTTCCCTCCTGGCACTTTCCATGTGGGAGATACCGCAAGACGTTTCTGTGTATTGGGTACAGCGCTCTGCAGGGTGTTAGCAGAGACTTTCCCGGGACAGTGAAACCCTATGTCAGAGACACTGAGAAGAAGCCCCAACTTTCCTTCCAGGCACTTTCAGTGTGCGTGCCTTCTCCACGTGGTTCCTGGTTTCACAGCAGCTGTGAAGAGAATGTTAGCAAAGAGGTAACCGGGACAGTGCAAACAGTACTCAAAGACAGGGAGAGCAAGCTCTCTCTTGGCACTTTGGATGTGGGACATACAGCAAGATGTTTGCTGCTTTTACATTTGGCTGTTGGGAGATTTACAGCACAAAGATATCTAGTTGATTTGAAGCAGTTCCGAGAAAGTCTAAGCATAATCCCCACTTTTCCCTCCTGGCACTTTCCATGTGGGAGATACCGCAAGACGTTTCTGTGTATTGGGTACAGCGCTCTGCAGGGTGTTAGCAGAGACTTTCCCGGGACAGTGAAACCCTATGTCAGAGACACTGAGAAGAAGCCCCAACGTTCCTTCCAGGTACTTTCAGTGTGGGTGCCTTCTCCACGTGGTTCCTGGTTTCACTGCAGCTCTGAAGAGAATGTTAGCAAAGAGGTAACCGGGACAGTGCAAACAGTACTCAAAGACAGGGAGAGCAAGCTCTCTCTTGGCACTTTGGATGTGGGACATACAGCGAGATGTTTGCTGCTTTTACATTTGGCTGTTGGGAGATTTACAGCACAAAGATATCTAGTTGATTTGAAGCAGTTCCGAGAACGTCTAAGCATAATCCCCACTTTTCCCGCCTGGCACTTTCCATGTGGGAGATACCGCAAGACGTTTCTGTGTATTGGGTACAGCGCTCTGCAGGGTGTTAGCAGAGACTTTCCCGGGACAGTGAAACCCTATGTCAGAGACAATGAAAAGAAGCCCCAATGTTCCTTCTAGTCATTTTCAGTGTGGGTGCCTTCTCCACGTGGTTCCTGGTTTCACTACAGCTCTGAAGAGAATGTTAGCAAAGAGGTAACCGGGACAGTGCAAACAGTACTCAAAGACAGGGAGAGCAAGCTCTCTCTTGGCAATTTGGATGTGGGACATACAGCGAGATGTTTGCTGCTTTTACATTTGGCTGTTGGGAGATTTACAGCACAAAGATATCTAGTTGATTTGAAGCAGTTCCGAGAAAGTCTAAGCATAATCCCCACTTTTCCCTCCTGGCACTTTCCATGTGGGAGATACCGCAAGACGTTTCTGTATATTGGGTACAGCGCTCTGCAGGGTGTTAGCAGAGACTTTCCCGGGACAGTGAAACCCTATGTCAGAGACACTGAGAAGAAGCCCCAACTTTCCTTCCAGGCACTTTCAGTGTGGGTGCCTTCTCCACGTGGTTCCTGGTTTCACAGCAGCTCTGAAGAGAATGTTAGCAAAGAGTTAACCGGGACAGTGCAAACAGTACTCAAAGACAGGGAGAGCAAGCTCTCTCTTCGCACTTTGGATGTGGGACATACAGCGAGATGTTTGCTGCTTTTACATTTGGCTGTTGGGAGATTTACAGCACAAAGATATCTAGTTGATTTGAAGCAGTTCCGAGAAAGTCTAAGCATAATCCCCACTTTTCCCTCCTGGCACTTTCCATGTGGGAGATACCGCAAGACGTTTCTGTGTATTGGGTACAGCGCTCTGCAGGGTGTTAGCAGAGACTTTCCCGGGACAGTGAAACCCTATGTCAGAGACACTGAGAAGAAGCCCCAACGTTCCTTCCCGGCACTTTCAGTGTGGGTGCCTTCTCCACGTGGTTCCTGGTTTCACTGCAGCTCTGAAGAGAATGTTAGCAAAGAGGTAACCGGGACAGTGCAAACAGTACTCAAAGACAGGGAGAGCAAGCTCTCTCTTGGCACTTTGGATGTGGGACATACAGCGAGATGTTTGCTGCTTTTACATTTGGCTGTTGGGAGATTTACAGCACAAAGATATCTAGTTGATTTGAAGCAGTTCCGAGAAAGTCTAAGCATAATCCCCACTTTTCCCTCCTGGCACTTTCCATGTGGGAGATACCGCAAGACGTTTCTGTATATTGGGTACAGCGCTCTGCAGGGTGTTAGCAGAGACTTTCCCGGGACAGTGAAACCCTATGTCAGAGACACTGAGAAGAAGCCCCAACGTTCCTTCCAGGCACTTTCAGTGTGGGTGCCTTCTCCACGTGGTTCCTGGTTTCACTGCAGCTCTGAAGAGAATGTTAGCAAAGAGGTAACCGGGACAGTGCAAACAGTACTCAAAGACAGGGAGAGCAAGCTCTCTCTTGGCACTTTGGATGTGGGACATACAGCGAGATGTTTGCTGCTTTTACATTTGGCTGTTGGGAGATTTACAGCACAAAGATATCTAGTTGATTTGAAGCAGTTCCGAGAAAGTCTAAGCATAATCCCCACTTTTCCCTCCTGGCACTTTCCATGTGGGAGATACCGCAAGACGTTTCTGTGTATTGGGTACAGCGCTCTGCAGGGTGTTAGCAGAGACTTTCCCGGGACAGTGAAACCCTATGTCAGAGACACTGAGAAGAAGCCCCAACGTTCCTTCCAGGCACTTTCAGTGTGGGTGCCTTCTCCACGTGGTTCCTGGTTTCACTGCAGCTCTGAAGAGAATGTTAGCAAAGAGGTAACCGGGACAGTGCAAACAGTACTCAAAGACAGGGAGAGCAAGCTCTCTCTTGGCACTTTGGATGTGGGACATACAGCGAGATGTTTGCTGCTTTTACATTTGGCTGTTGGGAGATTTACAGCACAAAGATATCTAGTTGATTTGAAGCAGTTCCGAGAAAGTCTAAGCATAATCCCCACTTTTCCCTCCTGGCACTTTCCATGTGGGAGATACCGCAAGATGTTTCTGTGTATTGGGTACAGTGCTCTGCAGGGTGTTAGCAGAGACTTTCCCGGGACAGTGAAACCCTATGTCAGAGACACTGAGAAGAAGCCCCAACTTTCCTTCCAGGCACTTTCAGTGTGGGTGCCTTCTCCACGTGGTTCCTGGTTTCACTGCAGCTCTGAAGAGAATGTTAGCAAAGAGGTAACCGGGACAGTGCAAACAGTACTCAAAGACAGGGAGAGCAAGCTCTCTCTTGGCACTTTGGATGTGGGACATACAGCGAGATGTTTGCTGCTTTTACATTTGGCTGTTGGGAGATTTACAGCACAAAGATATCTAGTTGATTTGAAGCAGTTCCGAGAAAGTCTAAGCATAATCCCCACTTTTCCCTCCTGGCACTTTCCATGTGGGAGATACCGCAAGACGTTTCTGTGTATTGGGTACAGCGCTCTGCAGGGTGTTAGCAGAGACTTTCCCGGGACAGTGAAACCCTATGTCAGAGACACTGAGAAGAAGCCCCAACGTTCCTTCCAGGCACTTTCAGTGTGCGTGCCTTCTCCACGTGGTTCCTGGTTTCACAGCAGCTCTGAAGAGAATGTTAGCAAAGAGGTAACCGGGACAGTGCAAACAGTACTCAAAGACAGGGAGAGCAAGCTCTCTCTTGGCACTTTGGATGTGGGACATACAGCGAGATGTTTGCTGCTTTTACATTTGGCTGTTGGGAGATTTACAGCACAAAGATATCTAGTTGATTTGAAGCAGTTCCGAGAAAGTCTAAGCATAATCCCCACTTTTCCCTCCTGGCACTTTCCATGTGGGAGATACCGCAAGACGTTTCTGTGTATTGGGTACAGCGCTCTGCAGGGTGTTAGCAGAGACTTTCCCGGGACAGTGAAACCCTATGTCAGAGACACTGAGAAGAAGCCCCAACGTTCCTTCCAGGCACTTTCAGTGTGGGTGCCTTCTCCACGTGGTTCCTGGTTTCACTGCAGCTCTGAAGAGAATGTTAGCAAAGAGGTAACCGGGACAGTGCAAACAGTACTCAAAGACAGGGAGAGCAAGCTCTCTCTTGGCACTTTGGATGTGGGACATACAGCGAGATGTTTGCTGCTTTTACATTTGGCTGTTGGGAGATTTACAGCACAAAGATATCTAGTTGATTTGAAGCAGTTCCGAGAAAGTCTAAGCATAATCCCCACTTTTCCCTCCTGGCACTTTCCATGTGGGAGATACCGCAAGACGTTTCTGTGTATTGGGTACAGCGCTCTGCAGGGTGTTAGCAGAGACTTTCCCGGGACAGTGAAACCCTATGTCAGAGACACTGAGAAGAAGCCCCAACTTTCCTTCCAGGCACTTTCAGTGTGCGTGCCTTCTCCACGTGGTTCCTGGTTTCACAGCAGCTGTGAAGAGAATGTTAGCAAAGAGGTAACCGGGACAGTGCAAACAGTACTCAAAGACAGGGAGAGCAAGCTCTCTCTTGGCACTTTGGATGTGGGACATACAGCAAGATGTTTGCTGCTTTTACATTTGGCTGTTGGGAGATTTACAGCACAAAGATATCTAGTTGATTTGAAGCAGTTCCGAGAAAGTCTAAGCATAATCCCCACTTTTCCCTCCTGGCACTTTCCATGTGGGAGATACCGCAAGACGTTTCTGTGTATTGGGTACAGCGCTCTGCAGGGTGTTAGCAGAGACTTTCCCGGGACAGTGAAACCCTATGTCAGAGACACGGAGAAGAAGCCCCAACGTTCCTTCCAGGCACTTTCAGTGTGGGTGCCTTCTCCACGTGGTTCCTGGTTTCACTGCAGCTCTGAAGAGAATGTTAGCAAAGAGGTAACCGGGACAGTGCAAACAGTACTCAAAGACAGGGAGAGCAAGCTCTCTCTTGGCACTTTGGATGTGGGACATACAGCGAGATGTTTGCTGCTTTTACATTTGGCTGTTGGGAGATTTACAGCACAAAGATATCTAGTTGATTTGAAGCAGTTCCGAGAACGTCTAAGCATAATCCCCACTTTTCCCGCCTGGCACTTTCCATGTGGGAGATACCGCAAGACGTTTCTGTGTATTGGGTACAGCGCTCTGCAGGGTGTTAGCAGAGACTTTCCCGGGACAGTGAAACCCTATGTCAGAGACAATGAAAAGAAGCCCCAATGTTCCTTCTAGTCATTTTCAGTGTGGGTGCCTTCTCCACGTGGTTCCTGGTTTCACTACAGCTCTGAAGAGAATGTTAGCAAAGAGGTAACCGGGACAGTGCAAACAGTACTCAAAGACAGGGAGAGCAAGCTCTCTCTTGGCACTTTGGATGTGGGACATACAGCGAGATGTTTGCTGCTTTTACATTTGGCTGTTGGGAGATTTACAGCACAAAGATATCTAGTTGATTTGAAGCAGTTCCGAGAAAGTCTAAGCATAATCCCCACTTTTCCCTCCTGGCACTTTCCATGTGGGAGATACCGCAAGACGTTTCTGTGTATTGGGTACAGCGCTCTGCAGGGTGTTAGCAGAGACTTTCCCGGGACAGTGAAACCCTATGTCAGAGACACTGAGAAGAAGCCCCAACTTTCCTTCCAGGCACTTTCAGTGTGCGTGCCTTCTCCACGTGGTTCCTGGTTTCACAGCAGCTGTGAAGAGAATGTTAGCAAAGAGGTAACCGGGACAGTGCAAACAGTACTCAAAGACAGGGAGAGCAAGCTCTCTCTTGGCACTTTGGATGTGGGACATACAGCAAGATGTTTGCTGCTTTTACATTTGGCTGTTGGGAGATTTACAGCACAAAGATATCTAGTTGATTTGAAGCAGTTCCGAGAAAGTCTAAGCATAATCCCCACTTTTCCCTCCTGGCACTTTCCATGTGGGAGATACCGCAAGACGTTTCTGTGTATTGGGTACAGTGCTCTGCAGGGTGTTAGCAGAGACTTTCCCGGGACAGTGAAACCCTATGTCAGAGACACTGAGAAGAAGCCCCAACGTTCCTTCCAGGCACTTTCAGTGTGGGTGCCTTCTCCACGTGGTTCCTGGTTTCACTGCAGCTCTGAAGAGAATGTTAGCAAAGAGGTAACCGGGACAGTGCAAACAGTACTCAAAGACAGGGAGAGCAAGCTCTCTCTTGGCACTTTGGATGTGGGACATACAGCGAGATGTTTGCTGCTTTTACATTTGGCTGTTGGGAGATTTACAGCACAAAGATATCTAGTTGATTTGAAGCAGTTCCGAGAACGTCTAAGCATAATCCCCACTTTTCCCGCCTGGCACTTTCCATGTGGGAGATACCGCAAGACGTTTCTGTGTATTGGGTACAGCGCTCTGCAGGGTGTTAGCAGAGACTTTCCCGGGACAGTGAAACCCTATGTCAGAGACAATGAAAAGAAGCCCCAATGTTCCTTCTAGTCATTTTCAGTGTGGGTGCCTTCTCCACGTGGTTCCTGGTTTCACTACAGCTCTGAAGAGAATGTTAGCAAAGAGGTAACCGGGACAGTGCAAACAGTACTCAAAGACAGGGAGAGCAAGCTCTCTCTTGGCAATTTGGATGTGGGACATACAGCGAGATGTTTGCTGCTTTTACATTTGGCTGTTGGGAGATTTACAGCACAAAGATATCTAGTTGATTTGAAGCAGTTCCGAGAAAGTCTAAGCATAATCCCCACTTTTCCCTCCTGGCACTTTCCATGTGGGAGATACCGCAAGACGTTTCTGTATATTGGGTACAGCGCTCTGCAGGGTGTTAGCAGAGACTTTCCCGGGACAGTGAAACCCTATGTCAGAGACACTGAGAAGAAGCCCCAACTTTCCTTCCAGGCACTTTCAGTGTGGGTGCCTTCTCCACGTGGTTCCTGGTTTCACTGCAGCTCTGAAGAGAATGTTAGCAAAGAGGTAACCGGGACAGTGCAAACAGTACTCAAAGACAGGGAGAGCAAGCTCTCTCTTGGCACTTTGGATGTGGGACATACAGCGAGATGTTTGCTGCTTTTACATTTGGCTGTTGGGAGATTTACAGCACAAAGATATCTAGTTGATTTGAAGCAGTTCCGAGAAAGTCTAAGCATAATCCCCACTTTTCCCTCCTGGCACTTTCCATGTGGGAGATACCGCAAGACGTTTCTGTGTATTGGGTACAGCGCTCTGCAGGGTGTTAGCAGAGACTTTCCCGGGACAGTGAAACCCTATGTCAGAGACACTGAGAAGAAGCCCCAACGTTCCTTCCAGGCACTTTCAGTGTGCGCGCCTTCTCCACGTGGTTCCTGGTTTCACTGCAGCTCTGAAGAGAATGTTAGCAAAGAGGTAACCGGGACAGTGCAAACAGTACTCAAAGACAGGGAGAGCAAGCTCTCTCTTGGCACTTTGGATGTGGGACATACAGCGAGATGTTTGCTGCTTTTACATTTGGCTGTTGGGAGATTTACAGCACAAAGATATCTAGTTGATTTGAAGCAGTTCCGAGAAAGTCTAAGCATAATCCCCACTTTTCCCTCCTGGCACTTTCCATGTGGGAGATACCGCAAGATGTTTCTGTGTATTGGGTACAGTGCTCTGCAGGGTGTTAGCAGAGACTTTCCCGGGACAGTGAAACCCTATGTCAGAGACACTGAGAAGAAGCCCCAACTTTCCTTCCAGGCACTTTCAGTGTGGGTGCCTTCTCCACGTGGTTCCTGGTTTCACTGCAGCTCTGAAGAGAATGTTAGCAAAGAGGTAACCGGGACAGTGCAAACAGTACTCAAAGACAGGGAGAGCAAGCTCTCTCTTGGCACTTTGGATGTGGGACATACAGCGAGATGTTTGCTGCTTTTACATTTGGCTGTTGGGAGATTTACAGCACAAAGATATCTAGTTGATTTGAAGCAGTTCCGAGAAAGTCTAAGCATAATCCCCACTTTTCCCTCCTGGCACTTTCCATGTGGGAGATACCGCAAGACGTTTCTGTGTATTGGGTACAGCGCTCTGCAGGGTGTTAGCAGAGACTTTCCCGGGACAGTGAAACCCTATGTCAGAGACACTGAGAAGAAGCCCCAACTTTCCTTCCAGGCACTTTCAGTGTGCGTGCCTTCTCCACGTGGTTCCTGGTTTCACAGCAGCTCTGAAGAGAATGTTAGCAAAGAGGTAACCGGGACAGTGCAAACAGTACTCAAAGACAGGGAGAGCAAGCTCTCTCTTGGCACTTTGGATGTGGGACATACAGCGAGATGTTTGCTGCTTTTACATTTGGCTGTTGGGAGATTTACAGCACAAAGATATCTAGTTGATTTGAAGCAGTTCCGAGAAAGTCTAAGCATAATCCCCACTTTTCCCTCCTGGCACTTTCCATGTGGGAGATACCGCAAGACGTTTCTGTGTATTGGGTACAGCGCTCTGCAGGGTGTTAGCAGAGACTTTCCCGGGACAGTGAAACCCTATGTCAGAGACACTGAGAAGAAGCCCCAACGTTCCTTCCAGGCACTTTCAGTGTGGGTGCCTTCTCCACGTGGTTCCTGGTTTCACTGCAGCTCTGAAGAGAATGTTAGCAAAGAGGTAACCGGGACAGTGCAAACAGTACTCAAAGACAGGGAGAGCAAGCTCTCTCTTGGCACTTTGGATGTGGGACATACAGCGAGATGTTTGCTGCTTTTACATTTGGCTGTTGGGAGATTTACAGCACAAAGATATCTAGTTGATTTGAAGCAGTTCCGAGAAAGTCTAAGCATAATCCCCACTTTTCCCTCCTGGCACTTTCCATGTGGGAGATACCGCAAGACGTTTCTGTGTATTGGGTACAGCGCTCTGCAGGGTGTTAGCAGAGACTTTCCCGGGACAGTGAAACCCTATGTCAGAGACACTGAGAAGAAGCCCCAACTTTCCTTCCAGGCACTTTCAGTGTGCGTGCCTTCTCCACGTGGTTCCTGGTTTCACAGCAGCTGTGAAGAGAATGTTAGCAAAGAGGTAACCGGGACAGTGCAAACAGTACTCAAAGACAGGGAGAGCAAGCTCTCTCTTGGCACTTTGGATGTGGGACATACAGCGAGATGTTTGCTGCTTTTACATTTGGCTGTTGGGAGATTTACAGCACAAAGATATCTAGTTGATTTGAAGCAGTTCCGAGAAAGTCTAAGCATAATCCCCACTTTTCCCTCCTGGCACTTTCCATGTGGGAGATACCGCAAGACGTTTCTGTGTATTGGGTACAGCGCTCTGCAGGGTGTTAGCAGAGACTTTCCCGGGACAGTGAAACCCTATGTCAGAGACACTGAGAAGAAGCCCCAACGTTCCTTCCAGGCACTTTCAGTGTGCGTGCCTTCTCCACGTGGTTCCTGGTTTCACTGCAGCTCTGAAGAGAATGTTAGCAAAGAGGTAACCGGGACAGTGCAAACAGTACTCAAAGACAGGGAGAGCAAGCTCTCTCTTGGCACTTTGGATGTGGGACATACAGCGAGATGTTTGCTGCTTTTACATTTGGCTGTTGGGAGATTTACAGCACAAAGATATCTAGTTGATTTGAAGCAGTTCCGAGAACGTCTAAGCATAATCCCCACTTTTCCCGCCTGGCACTTTCCATGTGGGAGATACCGCAAGACGTTTCTGTGTATTGGGTACAGCGCTCTGCAGGGTGTTAGCAGAGACTTTCCCGGGACAGTGAAACCCTATGTCAGAGACAATGAAAAGAAGCCCCAATGTTCCTTCTAGTCATTTTCAGTGTGGGTGCCTTCTCCACGTGGTTCCTGGTTTCACTACAGCTCTGAAGAGAATGTTAGCAAAGAGGTAACCGGGACAGTGCAAACAGTACTCAAAGACAGGGAGAGCAAGCTCTCTCTTGGCAATTTGGATGTGGGACATACAGCGAGATGTTTGCTGCTTTTACATTTGGCTGTTGGGAGATTTACAGCACAAAGATATCTAGTTGATTTGAAGCAGTTCCGAGAAAGTCTAAGCATAATCCCCACTTTTCCCTCCTGGCACTTTCCATGTGGGAGATACCGCAAGACGTTTCTGTATATTGGGTACAGCGCTCTGCAGGGTGTTAGCAGAGACTTTCCCGGGACAGTGAAACCCTATGTCAGAGACACTGAGAAGAAGCCCCAACTTTCCTTCCAGGCACTTTCAGTGTGGGTGCCTTCTCCACGTGGTTCCTGGTTTCACAGCAGCTCTGAAGAGAATGTTAGCAAAGAGTTAACCGGGACAGTGCAAACAGTACTCAAAGACAGGGAGAGCAAGCTCTCTCTTCGCACTTTGGATGTGGGACATACAGCGAGATGTTTGCTGCTTTTACATTTGGCTGTTGGGAGATTTACAGCACAAAGATATCTAGTTGATTTGAAGCAGTTCCGAGAAAGTCTAAGCATAATCCCCACTTTTCCCTCCTGGCACTTTCCATGTGGGAGATACCGCAAGACGTTTCTGTGTATTGGGTACAGCGCTCTGCAGGGTGTTAGCAGAGACTTTCCCGGGACAGTGAAACCCTATGTCAGAGACACTGAGAAGAAGCCCCAACGTTCCTTCCCGGCACTTTCAGTGTGGGTGCCTTCTCCACGTGGTTCCTGGTTTCACAGCAGCTCTGAAGAGAATGTTAGCAAAGAGGTAACCGGGACAGTGCAAACAGTACTCAAAGACAGGGAGAGCAAGCTCTCTCTTGGCACTTTGGATGTGGGACATACAGCGAGATGTTTGCTGCTTTTACATTTGGCTGTTGGGAGATTTACAGCACAAAGATATCTAGTTGATTTGAAGCAGTTCCGAGAAAGTCTAAGCATAATCCCCACTTTTCCCTCCTGGCACTTTCCATGTGGGAGATACCGCAAGACGTTTCTGTATATTGGGTACAGCGCTCTGCAGGGTGTTAGCAGAGACTTTCCCGGGACAGTGAAACCCTATGTCAGAGACACTGAGAAGAAGCCCCAACGTTCCTTCCAGGCACTTTCAGTGTGGGTGCCTTCTCCACGTGGTTCCTGGTTTCACTGCAGCTCTGAAGAGAATGTTAGCAAAGAGGTAACCGGGACAGTGCAAACAGTACTCAAAGACAGGGAGAGCAAGCTCTCTCTTGGCACTTTGGATGTGGGACATACAGCGAGATGTTTGCTGCTTTTACATTTGGCTGTTGGGAGATTTACAGCACAAAGATATCTAGTTGATTTGAAGCAGTTCCGAGAAAGTCTAAGCATAATCCCCACTTTTCCCTCCTGGCACTTTCCATGTGGGAGATACCGCAAGACGTTTCTGTGTATTGGGTACAGCGCTCTGCAGGGTGTTAGCAGAGACTTTCCCGGGACAGTGAAACCCTATGTCAGAGACACTGAGAAGAAGCCCCAACGTTCCTTCCAGGCACTTTCAGTGTGCGCGCCTTCTCCACGTGGTTCCTGGTTTCACTGCAGCTCTGAAGAGAATGTTAGCAAAGAGGTAACCGGGACAGTGCAAACAGTACTCAAAGACAGGGAGAGCAAGCTCTCTCTTGGCACTTTGGATGTGGGACATACAGCGAGATGTTTGCTGCTTTTACATTTGGCTGTTGGGAGATTTACAGCACAAAGATATCTAGTTGATTTGAAGCAGTTCCGAGAAAGTCTAAGCATAATCCCCACTTTTCCCTCCTGGCACTTCCCATGTGGGAGATACCGCAAGACGTTTCTGTGTATTGGGTACAGCGCTCTGCAGGGTGTTAGCAGAGACTTTCCCGGGACAGTGAAACCCTATGTCAGAGACACTGAGAAGAAGCCCCAACGTTCCTTCCAGGCACTTTCAGTGTGCGCGCCTTCTCCACGTGGTTCCTGGTTTCACTGCAGCTCTGAAGAGAATGTTAGCAAAGAGGTAACCGGGACAGTGCAAACAGTACTCAAAGACAGGGAGAGCAAGCTCTCTCTTGGCACTTTGGATGTGGGACATACAGCGAGATGTTTGCTGCTTTTACATTTGGCTGTTGGGAGATTTACAGCACAAAGATATCTAGTTGATTTGAAGCAGTTCCGAGAAAGTCTAAGCATAATCCCCACTTTTCCCTCCTGGCACTTCCCATGTGGGAGATACCGCAAGACGTTTC
Organism: Chroicocephalus ridibundus; assembly: GCF_963924245.1. Taxonomy (NCBI): domain Eukaryota; kingdom Metazoa; phylum Chordata; class Aves; order Charadriiformes; family Laridae; genus Chroicocephalus; species Chroicocephalus ridibundus. The sequence goes on from NW_026961313.1 coordinate 171,758, forward strand.
TGTGTATTGGGTACAGCGCTCTGCAGGGTGTTAGCAGAGACTTTCCCGGGACAGTGAAACCCTATGTCAGAGACACTGAGAAGAAGCCCCAACGTTCCTTCCAGGCACTTTCAGTGTGGGTGCCTTCTCCACGTGGTTCCTGGTTTCACTGCAGCTCTGAAGAGAATGTTAGCAAAGAGGTAACCGGGACAGTGCAAACAGTACTCAAAGACAGGGAGAGCAAGCTCTCTCTTGGCACTTTGGATGTGGGACATACAGCGAGATGTTTGCTGCTTTTACATTTGGCTGTTGGGAGATTTACAGCACAAAGATATCTAGTTGATTTGAAGCAGTTCCGAGAAAGTCTAAGCATAATCCCCACTTTTCCCTCCTGGCACTTTCCATGTGGGAGATACCGCAAGACGTTTCTGTGTATTGGGTACAGCGCTCTGCAGGGTGTTAGCAGAGACTTTCCCGGGACAGTGAAACCCTATGTCAGAGACACTGAGAAGAAGCCCCAACGTTCCTTCCAGGCACTTTCAGTGTGGGTGCCTTCTCCACGTGGTTCCTGGTTTCACAGCAGCTCTGAAGAGAATGTTAGCAAAGAGGTAACCGGGACAGTGCAAACAGTACTCAAAGACAGGGAGAGCAAGCTCTCTCTTGGCACTTTGGATGTGGGACATAAAGCGAGATGTTTGCTGCTTTTACATTTGGCTGTTGGGAGATTTACAGCACAAAGATATCTAGTTGATTTGAAGCAGTTCCGAGAAAGTCTAAAGTCTGTGTACCCAATACACAGAAACGTCTTGCGGTATCTCCCACATGGAAAGTGCCAGGAGGGAAAAGTGGGGATTATGCTTAGACTTTCTCGGAACTGCTTCAAATCAACTAGATATCTTTGTGCTGTAAATCTCCCAACAGCCAAATGTAAAAGCAGCAAACATCTCGCTGTATGTCCCACATCCAAAGTGCCAAGAGAGAGCTTGCTCTCCCTGTCTTTGAGTACTGTTTGCACTGTCCCGGTTACCTCTTTGCTAACATTCTCTTCAGAGCTGCAGTGAAACCAGGAACCACGTGGAGAAGGCACCCACACTGAAAATGACTAGAAGGAACATTGGGGCTTCTTTTCATTGTCCCTGACATAGGGTTTCACTGTCCCGGGAAAGTCTCTGCTAACACCCTGCAGAGCGCTGTACCCAATACACAGAAACGTCTTGCGGTATCTCCCACATGGAAAGTGCCAGGAGGGAAAAGTGGGGATTATGCTTAGACTTTCTCAGAACTGCTTCAAATCAACTAGATATCTTTGTGCTGTAAATCTCCCAACAGCCAAATGTAAAAGCAGCAAACATCTCGCTGTATGTTCCACATCCAAAGTGCCAAGAGAGAGCTTGCTCTCCCTGTCTTTGAGTACTGTTTGCACTGTCCCGGTTACCTCTTTGCTAACATTCTCTTCAGAGCTGCAGTGAAACCAGGAACCACGTGGAGAAGGCGCGCACACTGAAAGTGCCTGGAAGGAACGTTGGGGCTTCTTCTCAGTGTCTCTGACATAGGGTTTCACTGTCCCGGGAAAGTATCTGCTAACACCCTGCAGAGCGCTGTACCCAATACACAGAAACGTCTTGCGGTATCTCCCACATGGAAAGTGCCAGGAGGGAAAAGTGGGGATTATGCTTAGACTTTCTCGGAACTGCTTCAAATCAACTAGATATCTTTGTGCTGTAAATCTCCCAACAGCCAAATGTAAAAGCAGCAAACATCTCGCTGTATGTCCCACATCCAAATTGCCAAGAGAGAGCTTGCTCTCCCTGTCTTTGAGTACTGTTTGCACTGTCCCGGTTACCTCTTTGCTAACATTCTCTTCAGAGCTGCAGTGAAACCAGGAACCACGTGGAGAAGGCACCCACACTGAAAGTGCCTGGAAGGAACGTTGGGGCTTCTTCTCAGTGTCTCTGACATAGGGTTTCACTGTCCCGGGAAAGTCTCTGCTAACACCCTGCAGAGCGCTGTACCCAATACACAGAAACGTCTTGCGGTATCTCCCACATGGAAAGTGCCAGGAGGGAAAAGTGGGGATTATGCTTAGACTTTCTCGGAACTGCTTCAAATCAACTAGATATCTTTGTGCTGTAAATCTCCCAACAGCCAAATGTAAAAGCAGCAAACATCTCGCTGTATGTCCCACATCCAAAGTGCCAAGAGAGAGCTTGCTCTCCCTGTCTTTGAGTACTGTTTGCACTGTCCCGGTTACCTCTTTGCTAACATTCTCTTCAGAGCTGCAGTGAAACCAGGAACCACGTGGAGAAGGCGCGCACGCTGAAAGTGCCTGGAAGGAACGTTGGGGCTTCTTCTCAGTGTCTCTGACATAGGGTTTCACTGTCCCGGGAAAGTATCTGCTAACACCCTGCAGAGCGCTGTACCCAATACACAGAAACGTCTTGCGGTATCTCCCACATGGAAAGTGCCAGGAGGGAAAAGTGGGGATTATGCTTAGACTTTCTCGGAACTGCTTCAAATCAACTAGATATCTTTGTGCTGTAAATCTCCCAACAGCCAAATGTAAAAGCAGCAAACATCTCGCTGTATGTCCCACATCCAAAGTGCCAAGAGAGAGCTTGCTCTCCCTGTCTTTGAGTACTGTTTGCACTGTCCCGGTTACCTCTTTGCTAACATTCTCTTCAGAGCTGCAGTGAAACCAGGAACCACGTGGAGAAGGCGCGCACACTGAAAGTGCCTGGAAGGAACGTTGGGGCTTCTTGTCAGTGTCTCTGACATAGGGTTTCACTGTCCCGGGAAAGTCTCTGCTAACACCCTGCAGAGCGCTGTACCCAATACACAGAAACGTCTTGCGGTATCTCCCACATGGAAAGTGCCAGGAGGGAGAAGAAGGGATTATGCTTAGACTTTCTCGGAACTGCTTCAAATCAACTAGATATCTTTGTGCTGTAAATCTCCCAACAGCCAAATGTAAAAGCAGCAAACATCTCGCTGTATGTCCCACATCCAAAGTGCCAAGAGAGAGCTTGCTCTCCCTGTCTTTGAGTACTGTTTGCACTGTCCCGGTTACCTCTTTGCTAACATTCTCTTCAGAGCTGCTGTGAAACCAGGAACCACGTGGAGAAGGCACCCACACTGAAAGTGCCTGGAAGGAACGTTGGGGCTTCTTCTCAGTGTCTCTGACATAGGGTTTCACTGTCCCGGGAAAGTCTCTGCTAACACCCTGCAGAGCGCTGTACCCAATATACAGAAACGTCTTGCGGTATCTCCCACATGGAAAGTGCCAGGAGGGAAAAGTGGGGATTATGCTTAGACTTTCTCGGAACTGCTTCAAATCAACTAGATATCTTTGTGCTGTAAATCTCCCAACAGCCAAATGTAAAAGCAGCAAACATCTCGCTGTATGTCCCACATCCAAAGTGCCAAGAGAGAGCTTGCTCTCCCTGTCTTTGAGTACTGTTTGCACTGTCCCGGTTACCTCTTTGCTAACATTCTCTTCAGAGCTGCAGTGAAACCAGGAACCACGTGGAGAAGGCGCGCACACTGAAAGTGCCTGGAAGGAACGTTGGGGCTTCTTGTCAGTGTCTCTGACATAGGGTTTCACTGTCCCGGGAAAGTCTCTGCTAACACCCTGCAGAGCGCTGTACCCAATACACAGAAACGTCTTGCGGTATCTCCCACATGGAAAGTGCCAGGAGGGAAAAGTGGGGATTATGCTTAGACTTTCTCGGAACTGCTTCAAATCAACTAGATATCTTTGTGCTGTAAATCTCCCAACAGCCAAATGTAAAAGCAGCAAACATCTCGCTGTATGTCCCACATCCAAAGTGCCAAGAGAGAGCTTGCTCTCCCTGTCTTTGAGTACTGTTTGCACTGTCCCGGTTACCTCTTTGCTAACATTCTCTTCAGAGCTGCTGTGAAACCAGGAACGACGTGGAGAAGGCACCCACACTGAAAATGACTAGAAGGAACATTGGGGCTTCTTTTCATTGTCTCTGACATAGGGTTTCACTGTCCCGGGAAAGTCTCTGCTAACACCCTGCAGAGCGCTGTACCCAATACACAGAAACGTCTTGCGGTATCTCCCACATGGAAAGTGCCAGGAGGGAAAAGTGGGGATTATGCTTAGACTTTCTCGGAACTGCTTCAAATCAACTAGATATCTTTGTGCTGTAAATCTCCCAACAGCCAAATGTAAAAGCAGCAAACATCTCGCTGTATGTCCCACATCCAAATTGCCAAGAGAGAGCTTGCTCTCCCTGTCTTTGAGTACTGTTTGCACTGTCCCGGTTACCTCTTTGCTAACATTCTCTTCAGAGCTGCAGTGAAACCAGGAACCACGTGGAGAAGGCACCCACACTGAAAGTGCCTGGAAGGAACGTTGGGGCTTCTTCTCAGTGTCTCTGACATAGGGTTTCACTGTCCCGGGAAAGTCTCTGCTAACACCCTGCAGAGCGCTGTACCCAATACACAGAAACGTCTTGCGGTATCTCCCACATGGAAAGTGCCAGGAGGGAAAAGTGGGGATTATGCTTAGACTTTCTCGGAACTGCTTCAAATCAACTAGATATCTTTGTGCTGTAAATCTCCCAACAGCCAAATGTAAAAGCAGCAAACATCTCGCTGTATGTTCCACATCCAAAGTGCCAAGAGAGAGCTTGCTCTCCCTGTCTTTGAGTACTGTTTGCACTGTCCCGGTTACCTCTTTGCTAACATTCTCTTCAGAGCTGCAGTGAAACCAGGAACCACGTGGAGAAGGCGCGCACACTGAAAGTGCCTGGAAGGAACGTTGGGGCTTCTTCTCAGTGTCTCTGACATAGGGTTTCACTGTCCCGGGAAAGTCTCTGCTAACACCCTGCAGAGCGCTGTACCCAATACACAGAAACGTCTTGCGGTATCTCCCACATGGAAAGTGCCAGGAGGGAAAAGTGGGGATTATGCTTAGACTTTCTCGGAACTGCTTCAAATCAACTAGATATCTTTGTGCTGTAAATCTCCCAACAGCCAAATGTAAAAGCAGCAAACATCTCGCTGTATGTCCCACATCCAAAGTGCCAAGAGAGAGCTTGCTCTCCCTCTCTTTGAGTACTGTTTGCACTGTCCCGGTTACCTCTTTGCTAACATTCTCTTCAGAGCTGCAGTGAAACCAGGAACCACGTGGAGAAGGCGCGCACACTGAAAGTGCCTGGAAGGAACGTTGGGGCTTCTTCTCAGTGTCTCTGACATAGGGTTTCACTGTCCCGGGAAAGTCTCTGCTAACACCCTGCAGAGCGCTGTACCCAATATACAGAAACGTCTTGCGGTATCTCCCACATGGAAAGTGCCAGGAGGGAAAAGTGGGGATTATGCTTAGACTTTCTCGGAACTGCTTCAAATCAACTAGATATCTTTGTGCTGTAAATCTCCCAACAGCCAAATGTAAAAGCAGCAAACATCTCGCTGTATGTCCCACATCCAAAGTGCCAAGAGAGAGCTTGCTCTCCCTGTCTTTGAGTACTGTTTGCACTGTCCCGGTTACCTCTTTGCTAACATTCTCTTCAGAGCTGCTGTGAAACCAGGAACCACGTGGAGAAGGCACCCACACTGAAAATGACTAGAAGGAACATTGGGGCTTCTTTTCATTGTCTCTGACATAGGGTTTCACTGTCCCGGGAAAGTCTCTGCTAACACCCTGCAGAGCGCTGTACCCAATACACAGAAACGTCTTGCGGTATCTCCCACATGGAAAGTGCCAGGAGGGAAAAGTGGGGATTATGCTTAGACTTTCTCGGAACTGCTTCAAATCAACTAGATATCTTTGTGCTGTAAATCTCCCAACAGCCAAATGTAAAAGCAGCAAACATCTCGCTGTATGTTCCACATCCAAAGTGCCAAGAGAGAGCTTGCTCTCCCTGTCTTTGAGTACTGTTTGCACTGTCCCGGTTACCTCTTTGCTAACATTCTCTTCAGAGCTGCAGTGAAACCAGGAACCACGTGGAGAAGGCGCGCACACTGAAAGTGCCTGGAAGGAACGTTGGGGCTTCTTCTCAGTGTCTCTGACATAGGGTTTCACTGTCCCGGGAAAGTCTCTGCTAACACCCTGCAGAGCGCTGTACCCAATACACAGAAACGTCTTGCGGTATCTCCCACATGGAAAGTGCCAGGAGGGAAAAGTGGGGATTATGCTTAGACTTTCTCGGAACTGCTTCAAATCAACTAGATATCTTTGTGCTGTAAATCTCCCAACAGCCAAATGTAAAAGCAGCAAACATCTCGCTGTATGTCCCACATCCAAAGTGCCAAGAGAGAGCTTGCTCTCCCTGTCTTTGAGTACTGTTTGCACTGTCCCGGTTACCTCTTTGCTAACATTCTCTTCAGAGCTGCAGTGAAACCAGGAACCACGTGGAGAAGGCGCGCACACTGAAAGTGCCTGGAAGGAACGTTGGGGCTTCTTCTCAGTGTCTCTGACATAGGGTTTCACTGTCCCGGGAAAGTCTCTGCTAACACCCTGCAGAGCGCTGTACCCAATACACAGAAACGTCTTGCGGTATCTCCCACATGGAAAGTGCCAGGAGGGAAAAGTGGGGATTATGCTTAGACTTTCTCGGAACTGCTTCAAATCAACTAGATATCTTTGTGCTGTAAATCTCCCAACAGCCAAATGTAAAAGCAGCAAACATCTCGCTGTATGTCCCACATCCAAAGTGCCAAGAGAGAGCTTGCTCTCCCTGTCTTTGAGTACTGTTTGCACTGTCCCGGTTACCTCTTTGCTAATATTCTCTTCAGAGCTGCTGTGAAACCAGGAACCACGTGGAGAAGGCACCCACACTGAAAATGACTAGAAGGAACATTGGGGCTTCTTTTCATTGTCTCTGACATAGGGTTTCACTGTCCCGGGAAAGTCTCTGCTAACACCCTGCAGAGCGCTGTACCCAATACACAGAAACGTCTTGCGGTATCTCCCACATGGAAAGTGCCAGGAGGGAAAAGTGGGGATTATGCTTAGACTTTCTCGGAACTGCTTCAAATCAACTAGATATCTTTGTGCTGTAAATCTCCCAACAGCCAAATGTAAAAGCAGCAAACATCTCGCTGTATGTTCCACATCCAAAGTGCCAAGAGAGAGCTTGCTCTCCCTGTCTTTGAGTACTGTTTGCACTGTCCCGGTTACCTCTTTGCTAACATTCTCTTCAGAGCTGCAGTGAAACCAGGAACCACGTGGAGAAGGCGCGCACACTGAAAGTGCCTGGAAGGAACGTTGGGGCTTCTTCTCAGTGTCTCTGACATAGGGTTTCACTGTCCCGGGAAAGTATCTGCTAACACCCTGCAGAGCGCTGTACCCAATACACAGAAACGTCTTGCGGTATCTCCCACATGGAAAGTGCCAGGAGGGAAAAGTGGGGATTATGCTTAGACTTTCTCGGAACTGCTTCAAATCAACTAGATATCTTTGTGCTGTAAATCTCCCAACAGCCAAATGTAAAAGCAGCAAACATCTCGCTGTATGTCCCACATCCAAATTGCCAAGAGAGAGCTTGCTCTCCCTGTCTTTGAGTACTGTTTGCACTGTCCCGGTTACCTCTTTGCTAACATTCTCTTCAGAGCTGCAGTGAAACCAGGAACCACGTGGAGAAGGCACCCACACTGAAAGTGCCTGGAAGGAACATTGGGGCTTCTTCTCAGTGTCTCTGACATAGGGTTTCACTGTCCCGGGAAAGTCTCTGCTAACACCCTGCAGAGCGCTGTACCCAATACACAGAAACGTCTTGCGGTATCTCCCACATGGAAAGTGCCAGGAGGGAAAAGTGGGGATTATGCTTAGACTTTCTCGGAACTGCTTCAAATCAACTAGATATCTTTGTGCTGTAAATCTCCCAACAGCCAAATGTAAAAGCAGCAAACATCTCGCTGTATGTCCCACATCCAAAGTGCCAAGAGAGAGCTTGCTCTCCCTGTCTTTGAGTACTGTTTGCACTGTCCCGGTTACCTCTTTGCTAACATTCTCTTCAGAGCTGCTGTGAAACCAGGAACCACGTGGAGAAGGCACCCACACTGAAAATGACTAGAAGGAACATTGGGGCTTCTTTTCATTGTCTCTGACATAGGGTTTCACTGTCCCGGGAAAGTCTCTGCTAACACCCTGCAGAGCGCTGTACCCAATACACAGAAACGTCTTGCGGTATCTCCCACATGGAAAGTGCCAGGAGGGAAAAGTGGGGATTATGCTTAGACTTTCTCGGAACTGCTTCAAATCAACTAGATATCTTTGTGCTGTAAATCTCCCAACAGCCAAATGTAAAAGCAGCAAACATCTCGCTGTATGTTCCACATCCAAAGTGCCAAGAGAGAGCTTGCTCTCCCTGTCTTTGAGTACTGTTTGCACTGTCCCGGTTACCTCTTTGCTAACATTCTCTTCAGAGCTGCAGTGAAACCAGGAACCACGTGGAGAAGGCACCCACACTGAAAGTGCCTGGAAGGAACGTTGGGGCTTCTTCTCAGTGTCTCTGACATAGGGTTTCACTGTCCCGGGAAAGTATCTGCTAACACCCTGCAGAGCGCTGTACCCAATACACAGAAACATCTTGCGGTATCTCCCACATGGAAAGTGCCAGGAGGGAAAAGTGGGGATTATGCTTAGACTTTCTCGGAACTGCTTCAAATCAACTAGATATCTTTGTGCTGTAAATCTCCCAACAGCCAAATGTAAAAGCAGCAAACATCTCGCTGTATGTTCCACATCCAAAGTGCCAAGAGAGAGCTTGCTCTCCCTGTCTTTGAGTACTGTTTGCACTGTCCCGGTTACCTCTTTGCTAACATTCTCTTCAGAGCTGCAGTGAAACCAGGAACCACGTGGAGAAGGCGCGCACACTGAAAGTGCCTGGAAGGAACGTTGGGGCTTCTTCTCAGTGTCTCTGACATAGGGTTTCACTGTCCCGGGAAAGTATCTGCTAACACCCTGCAGAGCGCTGTACCCAATACACAGAAACGTCTTGCGGTATCTCCCACATGGAAAGTGCCAGGAGGGAAAAGTGGGGATTATGCTTAGACTTTCTCGGAACTGCTTCAAATCAACTAGATATCTTAGTGCTGTAAATCTCCCAACAGCCAAATGTAAAAGCAGCAAACATCTCGCTGTATGTCCCACATCCAAAGTGCCAAGAGAGAGCTTGCTCTCCCTGTCTTTGAGTACTGTTTGCACTGTCCCGGTTACCTCTTTGCTAACATTCTCTTCAGAGCTGCAGTGAAACCAGGAACCACGTGGAGAAGGCACCCACACTGAAAATGACTAGAAGGAACATTGGGGCTTCTTTTCATTGTCTCTGACATAGGGTTTCACTGTCCCGGGAAAATCTCTGCTAACACCCTGCAGAGCGCTGTACCCAATACACAGAAACGTCTTGCGGTATCTCCCACATGGAAAGTGCCAGGAGGGAAAAGTGGGGATTATGCTTAGACTTTCTCGGAACTGCTTCAAATCAACTAGATATCTTTGTGCTGTAAATCTCCCAACAGCCAAATGTAAAAGCAGCAAACATCTCGCTGTATGTCCCACATCCAAAGTGCCAAGAGAGAGCTTGCTCTCCCTGTCTTTGAGTACTGTTTGCACTGTCCCGGTTACCTCTTTGCTAACATTCTCTTCAGAGCTGCTGTGAAACCAGGAACCACGTGGAGAAGGCACCCACACTGAAAATGACTAGAAGGAACATTGGGGCTTCTTTTCATTGTCTCTGACATAGGGTTTCACTGTCCCGGGAAAATCTCTGCTAACACCCTGCAGAGCGCTGTACCCAATACACAGAAACGTCTTGCGGTATCTCCCACATGGAAAGTGCCAGGAGGGAAAAGTGGGGATTATGCTTAGACTTTCTCGGAACTGCTTCAAATCAACTAGATATCTTTGTGCTGTAAATCTCCCAACAGCCAAATGTAAAAGCAGCAAACATCTCGCTGTATGTCCCACATCCAAAGTGCCAAGAGAGAGCTTGCTCTCCCTGTCTTTGAGTACTGTTTGCACTGTCCCGGTTACCTCTTTGCTAACATTCTCTTCAGAGCTGCAGTGAAACCAGGAACCACGTGGAGAAGGCACCCACACTGAAAATGACTAGAAGGAACATTGGGGCTTCTTTTCATTGTCTCTGACATAGGGTTTCACTGTCCAGGGAAAGTCTCTGCTAACACCCTGCAGAGCGCTGTACCCAATACACAGAAACATCTTGCGGTATCTCCCACATGGAAAGTGCCAGGAGGGAAAAGTGGGGATTATGCTTAGACTTTCTCGGAACTGCTTCAAATAAACTAGATATCTTTGTGCTGTAAATCTCCCAACAGCCAAATGTAAAAGCAGCAAACATCTCGCTGTATGTCCCACATCCAAAGTGCCAAGAGAGAGCTTGCTCTCCCTGTCTTTGAGTACTGTTTGCACTGTCCCGGTTACCTCTTTGCTAACATTCTCTTCAGAGCCGTAGTGAAACCAGGAACCACGTGGAGAAGGCACGCACACTGAAAATGCCTGGAGGGAACGTTGGGGCTTCTTCTCCGTGTCTCTGACATAGGGTTTCACTGTCCCGGGAAAGTCTCTGCTAACACCCTGCAGAGCGCTGTACCCAATACACAGAAACGTCTTGCGGTATCTCCCACATGGAAAGTGCCAGGAGGGAAAAGTGGGGATTATGCTTAGACTTTCTCGGAACTGCTTCAAATCAACTAGATATCTTTGTGCTGTAAATCTCCCAACAGCCAAATGTAAAAGCAGCAAACATCTCGCTGTATGTCCCACATCCAAAGTGCCAAGAGAGAGCTTGCTCTCCCTGTCTTTGAGTACTGTTTGCACTGTCCCGGTTACCTCTTTGCTAACATTCTCTTCAGAGCTGCTGTGAAACCAGGAACCACGTGGAGAAGGCACCCACACTGAAAATGACTAGAAGGAACATTGGGGCTTCTTTTCATTGTCTCTGACATAGGGTTTCACTGTCCCGGGAAAATCTCTGCTAACACCCTGCAGAGCGCTGTACCCAATACACAGAAACGTCTTGCGGTATCTCCCACATGGAAAGTGCCAGGAGGGAAAAGTGGGGATTATGCTTAGACTTTCTCGGAACTGCTTCAAATCAACTAGATATCTTTGTGCTGTAAATCTCCCAACAGCCAAATGTAAAAGCAGCAAACATCTCGCTGTATGTCCCACATCCAAAGTGCCAAGAGAGAGCTTGCTCTCCCTGTCTTTGAGTACTGTTTGCACTGTCCCGGTTAACTCTTTGCTAACATTCTCTTCAGAGCTGCTGTGAAACCAGGAACCACGTGGAGAAGGCACCCACACTGAAAATGACTAGAAGGAACATTGGGGCTTCTTTTCATTGTCTCTGACATAGGGTTTCACTGTCCCGGGAAAGTCTCTGCTAACACCCTGCAGAGCGCTGTACCCAATACACAGAAACGTCTTGCGGTATCTCCCACATGGAAAGTGCCAGGAGGGAAAAGTGGGGATTATGCTTAGACTTTCTCGGAACTGCTTCAAATCAACTAGATATCTTTGTGCTGTAAATCTCCCAACAGCCAAATGTAAAAGCAGCAAACATCTCGCTGTATGTCCCACATCCAAAGTGCCAAGAGAGAGCTTGCTCTCCCTGTCTTTGAGTACTGTTTGCACTGTCCCGGTTACCTCTTTGCTAACATTCTCTTCAGAGCTGCTGTGAAACCAGGAACCACGTGGAGAAGGCACCCACACTGAAAATGACTAGAAGGAACATTGGGGCTTCTTTTCATTGTCTCTGACATAGGGTTTCACTGTCCCGGGAAAATCTCTGCTAACACCCTGCAGAGCGCTGTACCCAATACACAGAAACGTCTTGCGGTATCTCCCACATGGGAAGTGCCAGGAGGGAAAAGTGGGGATTATGCTTAGACTTTCTCGGAACTGCTTCAAATCAACTAGATATCTTTGTGCTGTAAATCTCCCAACAGCCAAATGTAAAAGCAGCAAACATCTCGCTGTATGTCCCACATCCAAAGTGCCAAGAGAGAGCTTGCTCTCCCTGTCTTTGAGTACTGTTTGCACTGTCCCGGTTACCTCTTTGCTAACATTCTCTTCAGAGCCGTAGTGAAACCAGGAACCACGTGGAGAAGGCACGCACACTGAAAATGCCTGGAGGGAATGTTGGGGCTTCTTCTCCGTGTCTCTGACATAGGGTTTCACTGTCCCGGGAAAGTCTCTGCTAACACCCTGCAGAGCGCTGTACCCAATACACAGAAACGTCTTGCGGTATCTCCCACATGGAAAGTGCCAGGAGGGAGAAGTAGGGATTATGCTTAGACTTTCTCGGAACTGCTTCAAATCAACTAGATATCTTTGTGCTGTAAATCTCCCAACAGCCAAATGTAAAAGCAGCAAACATCTCGCTGTATGTCCCACATCCAAAGTGCCAAGAGAGAGCTTGCTCTCCCTGTCTTTGAGTACTGTTTGCACTGTCCCGGTTACCTCTTTGCTAACATTCTCTTCAGAGCTGCAGTGAAACCAGGAACCACGTGGAGAAGGCACCCACACTGAAAATGACTAGAAGGAACATTGGGGCTTCTTTTCATTGTCTCTGACATAGGGTTTCACTGTCCCGGGAAAATCTCTGCTAACACCCTGCAGAGCGCTGTACCCAATACACAGAAACGTCTTGCGGTATCTCCCACATGGAAAGTGCCAGGAGGGAAAAGTGGGGATTATGCTTAGACTTTCTCGGAACTGCTTCAAATCAACTAGATATCTTTGTGCTGTAAATCTCCCAACAGCCAAATGTAAAAGCAGCAAACATCTCGCTGTATGTCCCACATCCAAAGTGCCAAGAGAGAGCTTGCTCTCCCTGTCTTTGAGTACTGTTTGCACTGTCCCGGTTACCTCTTTGCTAACATTCTCTTCAGAGCCGTAGTGAAACCAGGAACCACGTGGAGAAGGCACGCACACTGAAAATGCCTGGAGGGAACGTTGGGGCTTCTTCTCCGTGTCTCTGACATAGGGTTTCACTGTCCCGGGAAAGTCTCTGCTAACACCCTGCAGAGCGCTGTACCCAATACACAGAAACGTCTTGCGGTATCTCCCACATGGAAAGTGCCAGGAGGGAGAAGTAGGGATTATGCTTAGACTTTCTCGGAACTGCTTCAAATCAACTAGATATCTTTGTGCTGTAAATCTCCCAACAGCCAAATGTAAAAGCAGCAAACATCTCGCTGTACGTCCCACATCCAAAGTGCCAAGAGAGAGCTTGCTCTCCCTGTCTTTGAGTACTGTTTGCACTGTCCCGGTTACCTCTTTGCTAACATTCTCTTCAGAGCTGCTGTGAAACCAGGAACCACGTGGAGAAGGCACCCACACTGAAAATGACTAGAAGGAACATTGGGGCTTCTTTTCATTGTCTCTGACATAGGGTTTCACTGTCCCGGGAAAGTCTCTGCTAACACCCTGCAGAGCGCTGTACCCAATACACAGAAACATCTTGCGGTATCTCCCACATGGAAAGTGCCAGGAGGGAAAAGTGGGGATTATGCTTAGACTTTCTCGGAACTGCTTCAAATCAACTAGATATCTTTGTGCTGTAAATCTCCCAACAGCCAAATGTAAAAGCAGCAAACATCTCGCTGTATGTCCCACATCCAAAGTGCCAAGAGAGAGCTTGCTCTCCCTGTCTTTGAGTACTGTTTGCACTGTCCCGGTTACCTCTTTGCTAACATTCTCTTCAGAGCCGTAGTGAAACCAGGAACCACGTGGAGAAGGCACGCACACTGAAAATGCCTGGAGGGAACGTTGGGGCTTCTTCTCCGTGTCTCTGACATAGGGTTTCACTGTCCCGGGAAAGTCTCTGCTAACACCCTGCAGAGCGCTGTACCCAATACACAGAAACGTCTTGCGGTATCTCCCACATGGAAAGTGCCAGGAGGGAGAAGTAGGGATTATGCTTAGACTTTCTCGGAACTGCTTCAAATCAACTAGATATCTTTGTGCTGTAAATCTCCCAACAGCCAAATGTAAAAGCAGCAAACATCTCGCTGTACGTCCCACATCCAAAGTGCCAAGAGAGAGCTTGCTCTCCCTGTCTTTGAGTACTGTTTGCACTGTCCCGGTTACCTCTTTGCTAACATTCTCTTCAGAGCTGCTGTGAAACCAGGAACCACGTGGAGAAGGCACCCACACTGAAAATGACTAGAAGGAACATTGGGGCTTCTTTTCATTGTCTCTGACATAGGGTTTCACTGTCCCGGGAAAGTCTCTGCTAACACCCTGCAGAGCGCTGTACCCAATACACAGAAACATCTTGCGGTATCTCCCACATGGAAAGTGCCAGGAGGGAAAAGTGGGGATTATGCTTAGACTTTCTCGGAACTGCTTCAAATCAACTAGATATCTTTGTGCTGTAAATCTCCCAACAGCCAAATGTAAAAGCAGCAAACATCTCGCTGTATGTCCCACATCCAAAGTGCCAAGAGAGAGCTTGCTCTCCCTGTCTTTGAGTACTGTTTGCACTGTCCCGGTTACCTCTTTGCTAACATTCTCTTCAGAGCCGTAGTGAAACCAGGAACCACGTGGAGAAGGCACGCACACTGAAAATGCCTGGAGGGAACGTTGGGGCTTCTTCTCCGTGTCTCTGACATAGGGTTTCACTGTCCCGGGAAAGTCTCTGCTAACACCCTGCAGAGCGCTGTACCCAATACACAGAAACATCTTGCGGTATCTCCCACATGGAAAGTGCCAGGAGGGAGAAGTAGGGATTATGCTTAGACTTTCTCGGAACTGCTTCAAATCAACTAGATATCTTTGTGCTGTAAATCTCCCAACAGCCAAATGTAAAAGCAGCAAACATCTCGCTGTATGTCCCACATCCAAAGTGCCAAGAGAGAGCTTGCTCTCCCTGTCTTTGAGTACTGTTTGCACTGTCCCGTTTAACTCTTTGCTAACATTCTCTTCAGAGCTGCTGTGAAACCAGGAACCACGTGGAGAAGGCACCCACACTGAAAATGACTAGAAGGAACATTGGGGCTTCTTTTCATTGTCTCTGACATAGGGTTTCACTGTGCCGGGAAAGTCTCTGCTAACACCCTGCAGAGCGCTGTACCCAATACACAGAAACGTCTTGCGGTATCTCCCACATGGAAAGTGCCAGGAGGGAGAAGTAGGGATTATGCTTAGACTTTCTCGGAACTGCTTCAAATCAACTAGATATCTTTGTGCTGTAAATCTCCCAACAGCCAAATGTAAAAGCAGCAAACATCTCGCTGTATGTCCCACATCCAAAGTGCCAAGAGAGAGCTTGCTCTCCCTGTCTTTGAGTACTGTGTGCACTGTCCCGGTTAACTCTTTGCTAACATTCTCTTCAGAGCTGCTGTGAAACCAGGAACCACGTGGAGAAGGCACCCACACTGAAAATGACTAGAAGGAACATTGGGGCTTCTTTTCATTGTCTCTGACATAGGGTTTCACTGTCCCGGGAAAGTCTCTGCTAACACCCTGCAGAGCGCTGTACCCAATACACAGAAACGTCTTGCGGTATCTCCCACATGGAAAGTGCCAGGAGGGAAAAGTGGGGATTATGCTTAGACTTTCTCGGAACTGCTTCAAATCAACTAGATATCTTTGTGCTGTAAATCTCCCAACAGCCAAATGTAAAAGCAGCAAACATCTCGCTGTATGTCCCACATCCAAAGTGCCAAGAGAGAGCTTGCTCTCCCTGTCTTTGAGTACTGTTTGCACTGTCCCGGTTACCTCTTTGCTAACATTCTCTTCAGAGCTGCTGTGAAACCAGGAACCACGTGGAGAAGGCACCCACACTGAAAATGACTAGAAGGAACATTGGGGCTTCTTTTCATTGTCTCTGACATAGGGTTTCACTGTCCCGGGAAAATCTCTGCTAACACCCTGCAGAGCGCTGTACCCAATACACAGAAACGTCTTGCGGTATCTCCCACATGGGAAGTGCCAGGAGGGAAAAGTGGGGATTATGCTTAGACTTTCTTGGAACTGCTTCAAATCAACTAGATATCTTTGTGCTGTAAATCTCCCAACAGCCAAATGTAAAAGCAGCAAACATCTCGCTGTATGTCCCACATCCAAAGTGCCAAGAGAGAGCTTGCTCTCCCTGTCTTTGAGTACTGTTTGCACTGTCCCGGTTACCTCTTTGCTAACATTCTCTTCAGAGCCGTAGTGAAACCAGGAACCACGTGGAGAAGGCACGCACACTGAAAATGCCTGGAGGGAATGTTGGGGCTTCTTCTCCGTGTCTCTGACATAGGGTTTCACTGTCCCGGGAAAGTCTCTGCTAACACCCTGCAGAGCGCTGTACCCAATACACAGAAACGTCTTGCGGTATCTCCCACATGGAAAGTGCCAGGAGGGAGAAGTAGGGATTATGCTTAGACTTTCTCGGAACTGCTTCAAATCAACTAGATATCTTTGTGCTGTAAATCTCCCAACAGCCAAATGTAAAAGCAGCAAACATCTCGCTGTATGTCCCACATCCAAAGTGCCAAGAGAGAGCTTGCTCTCCCTGTCTTTGAGTACTGTTTGCACTGTCCCGGTTACCTCTTTGCTAACATTCTCTTCAGAGCTGCAGTGAAACCAGGAACCACGTGGAGAAGGCACCCACACTGAAAATGACTAGAAGGAACATTGGGGCTTCTTTTCATTGTCTCTGACATAGGGTTTCACTGTCCAGGGAAAGTCTCTGCTAACACCCTGCAGAGCGCTGTACCCAATACACAGAAACATCTTGCGGTATCTCCCACATGGAAAGTGCCAGGAGGGAAAAGTGGGGATTATGCTTAGACTTTCTCGGAACTGCTTCAAATAAACTAGATATCTTTGTGCTGTAAATCTCCCAACAGCCAAATGTAAAAGCAGCAAACATCTCGCTGTATGTCCCACATCCAAAGTGCCAAGAGAGAGCTTGCTCTCCCTGTCTTTGAGTACTGTTTGCACTGTCCCGGTTACCTCTTTGCTAACATTCTCTTCAGAGCCGTAGTGAAACCAGGAACCACGTGGAGAAGGCACGCACACTGAAAATGCCTGGAGGGAACGTTGGGGCTTCTTCTCCGTGTCTCTGACATAGGGTTTCACTGTCCCGGGAAAGTCTCTGCTAACACCCTGCAGAGCGCTGTACCCAATACACAGAAACGTCTTGCGGTATCTCCCACATGGAAAGTGCCAGGAGGGAAAAGTGGGGATTATGCTTAGACTTTCTCGGAACTGCTTCAAATCAACTAGATATCTTTGTGCTGTAAATCTCCCAACAGCCAAATGTAAAAGCAGCAAACATCTCGCTGTATGTCCCACATCCAAAGTGCCAAGAGAGAGCTTGCTCTCCCTGTCTTTGAGTACTGTTTGCACTGTCCCGGTTACCTCTTTGCTAACATTCTCTTCAGAGCTGCTGTGAAACCAGGAACCACGTGGAGAAGGCACCCACACTGAAAATGACTAGAAGGAACATTGGGGCTTCTTTTCATTGTCTCTGACATAGGGTTTCACTGTCCCGGGAAAATCTCTGCTAACACCCTGCAGAGCGCTGTACCCAATACACAGAAACGTCTTGCGGTATCTCCCACATGGAAAGTGCCAGGAGGGAAAAGTGGGGATTATGCTTAGACTTTCTCGGAACTGCTTCAAATCAACTAGATATCTTTGTGCTGTAAATCTCCCAACAGCCAAATGTAAAAGCAGCAAACATCTCGCTGTATGTCCCACATCCAAAGTGCCAAGAGAGAGCTTGCTCTCCCTGTCTTTGAGTACTGTTTGCACTGTCCCGGTTAACTCTTTGCTAACATTCTCTTCAGAGCTGCTGTGAAACCAGGAACCACGTGGAGAAGGCACCCACACTGAAAATGACTAGAAGGAACATTGGGGCTTCTTTTCATTGTCTCTGACATAGGGTTTCACTGTCCCGGGAAAGTCTCTGCTAACACCCTGCAGAGCGCTGTACCCAATACACAGAAACGTCTTGCGGTATCTCCCACATGGAAAGTGCCAGGAGGGAAAAGTGGGGATTATGCTTAGACTTTCTCGGAACTGCTTCAAATCAACTAGATATCTTTGTGCTGTAAATCTCCCAACAGCCAAATGTAAAAGCAGCAAACATCTCGCTGTATGTCCCACATCCAAAGTGCCAAGAGAGAGCTTGCTCTCCCTGTCTTTGAGTACTGTTTGCACTGTCCCGGTTACCTCTTTGCTAACATTCTCTTCAGAGCTGCTGTGAAACCAGGAACCACGTGGAGAAGGCACCCACACTGAAAATGACTAGAAGGAACATTGGGGCTTCTTTTCATTGTCTCTGACATAGGGTTTCACTGTCCCGGGAAAATCTCTGCTAACACCCTGCAGAGCGCTGTACCCAATACACAGAAACGTCTTGCGGTATCTCCCACATGGGAAGTGCCAGGAGGGAAAAGTGGGGATTATGCTTAGACTTTCTCGGAACTGCTTCAAATCAACTAGATATCTTTGTGCTGTAAATCTCCCAACAGCCAAATGTAAAAGCAGCAAACATCTCGCTGTATGTCCCACATCCAAAGTGCCAAGAGAGAGCTTGCTCTCCCTGTCTTTGAGTACTGTTTGCACTGTCCCGGTTACCTCTTTGCTAACATTCTCTTCAGAGCCGTAGTGAAACCAGGAACCACGTGGAGAAGGCACGCACACTGAAAATGCCTGGAGGGAATGTTGGGGCTTCTTCTCCGTGTCTCTGACATAGGGTTTCACTGTCCCGGGAAAGTCTCTGCTAACACCCTGCAGAGCGCTGTACCCAATACACAGAAACGTCTTGCGGTATCTCCCACATGGAAAGTGCCAGGAGGGAGAAGTAGGGATTATGCTTAGACTTTCTCGGAACTGCTTCAAATCAACTAGATATCTTTGTGCTGTAAATCTCCCAACAGCCAAATGTAAAAGCAGCAAACATCTCGCTGTATGTCCCACATCCAAAGTGCCAAGAGAGAGCTTGCTCTCCCTGTCTTTGAGTACTGTTTGCACTGTCCCGGTTACCTCTTTGCTAACATTCTCTTCAGAGCTGCAGTGAAACCAGGAACCACGTGGAGAAGGCACCCACACTGAAAATGACTAGAAGGAACATTGGGGCTTCTTTTCATTGTCTCTGACATAGGGTTTCACTGTCCCGGGAAAATCTCTGCTAACACCCTGCAGAGCGCTGTACCCAATACACAGAAACGTCTTGCGGTATCTCCCACATGGAAAGTGCCAGGAGGGAAAAGTGGGGATTATGCTTAGACTTTCTCGGAACTGCTTCAAATCAACTAGATATCTTTGTGCTGTAAATCTCCCAACAGCCAAATGTAAAAGCAGCAAACATCTCGCTGTATGTCCCACATCCAAAGTGCCAAGAGAGAGCTTGCTCTCCCTGTCTTTGAGTACTGTTTGCACTGTCCCGGTTACCTCTTTGCTAACATTCTCTTCAGAGCCGTAGTGAAACCAGGAACCACGTGGAGAAGGCACGCACACTGAAAATGCCTGGAGGGAACGTTGGGGCTTCTTCTCCGTGTCTCTGACATAGGGTTTCACTGTCCCGGGAAAGTCTCTGCTAACACCCTGCAGAGCGCTGTACCCAATACACAGAAACGTCTTGCGGTATCTCCCACATGGAAAGTGCCAGGAGGGAGAAGTAGGGATTATGCTTAGACTTTCTCGGAACTGCTTCAAATCAACTAGATATCTTTGTGCTGTAAATCTCCCAACAGCCAAATGTAAAAGCAGCAAACATCTCGCTGTACGTCCCACATCCAAAGTGCCAAGAGAGAGCTTGCTCTCCCTGTCTTTGAGTACTGTTTGCACTGTCCCGGTTACCTCTTTGCTAACATTCTCTTCAGAGCTGCTGTGAAACCAGGAACCACGTGGAGAAGGCACCCACACTGAAAATGACTAGAAGGAACATTGGGGCTTCTTTTCATTGTCTCTGACATAGGGTTTCACTGTCCCGGGAAAGTCTCTGCTAACACCCTGCAGAGCGCTGTACCCAATACACAGAAACATCTTGCGGTATCTCCCACATGGAAAGTGCCAGGAGGGAAAAGTGGGGATTATGCTTAGACTTTCTCGGAACTGCTTCAAATCAACTAGATATCTTTGTGCTGTAAATCTCCCAACAGCCAAATGTAAAAGCAGCAAACATCTCGCTGTATGTCCCACATCCAAAGTGCCAAGAGAGAGCTTGCTCTCCCTGTCTTTGAGTACTGTTTGCACTGTCCCGGTTACCTCTTTGCTAACATTCTCTTCAGAGCCGTAGTGAAACCAGGAACCACGTGGAGAAGGCACGCACACTGAAAATGCCTGGAGGGAACGTTGGGGCTTCTTCTCCGTGTCTCTGACATAGGGTTTCACTGTCCCGGGAAAGTCTCTGCTAACACCCTGCAGAGCGCTGTACCCAATACACAGAAACGTCTTGCGGTATCTCCCACATGGAAAGTGCCAGGAGGGAGAAGTAGGGATTATGCTTAGACTTTCTCGGAACTGCTTCAAATCAACTAGATATCTTTGTGCTGTAAATCTCCCAACAGCCAAATGTAAAAGCAGCAAACATCTCGCTGTACGTCCCACATCCAAAGTGCCAAGAGAGAGCTTGCTCTCCCTGTCTTTGAGTACTGTTTGCACTGTCCCGGTTACCTCTTTGCTAACATTCTCTTCAGAGCTGCTGTGAAACCAGGAACCACGTGGAGAAGGCACCCACACTGAAAATGACTAGAAGGAACATTGGGGCTTCTTTTCATTGTCTCTGACATAGGGTTTCACTGTCCCGGGAAAGTCTCTGCTAACACCCTGCAGAGCGCTGTACCCAATACACAGAAACATCTTGCGGTATCTCCCACATGGAAAGTGCCAGGAGGGAAAAGTGGGGATTATGCTTAGACTTTCTCGGAACTGCTTCAAATCAACTAGATATCTTTGTGCTGTAAATCTCCCAACAGCCAAATGTAAAAGCAGCAAACATCTCGCTGTATGTCCCACATCCAAAGTGCCAAGAGAGAGCTTGCTCTCCCTGTCTTTGAGTACTGTTTGCACTGTCCCGGTTACCTCTTTGCTAACATTCTCTTCAGAGCCGTAGTGAAACCAGGAACCACGTGGAGAAGGCACGCACACTGAAAATGCCTGGAGGGAACGTTGGGGCTTCTTCTCCGTGTCTCTGACATAGGGTTTCACTGTCCCGGGAAAGTCTCTGCTAACACCCTGCAGAGCGCTGTACCCAATACACAGAAACATCTTGCGGTATCTCCCACATGGAAAGTGCCAGGAGGGAGAAGTAGGGATTATGCTTAGACTTTCTCGGAACTGCTTCAAATCAACTAGATATCTTTGTGCTGTAAATCTCCCAACAGCCAAATGTAAAAGCAGCAAACATCTCGCTGTATGTCCCACATCCAAAGTGCCAAGAGAGAGCTTGCTCTCCCTGTCTTTGAGTACTGTTTGCACTGTCCCGTTTAACTCTTTGCTAACATTCTCTTCAGAGCTGCTGTGAAACCAGGAACCACGTGGAGAAGGCACCCACACTGAAAATGACTAGAAGGAACATTGGGGCTTCTTTTCATTGTCTCTGACATAGGGTTTCACTGTGCCGGGAAAGTCTCTGCTAACACCCTACAGAGCGCTGTACCCAATACACAGAAACGTCTTGCGGTATCTCCCACATGGAAAGTGCCAGGAGGGAGAAGTAGGGATTATGCTTAGACTTTCTCGGAACTGCTTCAAATCAACTAGATATCTTTGTGCTGTAAATCTCCCAACAGCCAAATGTAAAAGCAGCAAACATCTCGCTGTATGTCCCACATCCAAAGTGCCAAGAGAGAGCTTGCTCTCCCTGTCTTTGAGTACTGTGTGCACTGTCCCGGTTAACTCTTTGCTAACATTCTCTTCAGAGCTGCTGTGAAACCAGGAACCACGTGGAGAAGGCACCCACACTGAAAATGACTAGAAGGAACATTGGGGCTTCTTTTCATTGTCTCTGACATAGGGTTTCACTGTCCCGGGAAAGTCTCTGCTAACACCCTGCAGAGCGCTGTACCCAATACACAGAAACGTCTTGCGGTATCTCCCACATGGAAAGTGCCAGGAGGGAAAAGTGGGGATTATGCTTAGACTTTCTCGGAACTGCTTCAAATCAACTAGATATCTTTGTGCTGTAAATCTCCCAACAGCCAAATGTAAAAGCAGCAAACATCTCGCTGTATGTCCCACATCCAAAGTGCCAAGAGAGAGCTTGCTCTCCCTGTCTTTGAGTACTGTTTGCACTGTCCCGGTTACCTCTTTGCTAACATTCTCTTCAGAGCTGCTGTGAAACCAGGAACCACGTGGAGAAGGCACCCACACTGAAAATGACTAGAAGGAACATTGGGGCTTCTTTTCATTGTCTCTGACATAGGGTTTCACTGTCCCGGGAAAATCTCTGCTAACACCCTGCAGAGCGCTGTACCCAATACACAGAAACGTCTTGCGGTATCTCCCACATGGGAAGTGCCAGGAGGGAAAAGTGGGGATTATGCTTAGACTTTCTTGGAACTGCTTCAAATCAACTAGATATCTTTGTGCTGTAAATCTCCCAACAGCCAAATGTAAAAGCAGCAAACATCTCGCTGTATGTCCCACATCCAAAGTGCCAAGAGAGAGCTTGCTCTCCCTGTCTTTGAGTACTGTTTGCACTGTCCCGGTTACCTCTTTGCTAACATTCTCTTCAGAGCCGTAGTGAAACCAGGAACCACGTGGAGAAGGCACGCACACTGAAAATGCCTGGAGGGAATGTTGGGGCTTCTTCTCCGTGTCTCTGACATAGGGTTTCACTGTCCCGGGAAAGTCTCTGCTAACACCCTGCAGAGCGCTGTACCCAATACACAGAAACGTCTTGCGGTATCTCCCACATGGAAAGTGCCAGGAGGGAGAAGTAGGGATTATGCTTAGACTTTCTCGGAACTGCTTCAAATCAACTAGATATCTTTGTGCTGTAAATCTCCCAACAGCCAAATGTAAAAGCAGCAAACATCTCGCTGTATGTCCCACATCCAAAGTGCCAAGAGAGAGCTTGCTCTCCCTGTCTTTGAGTACTGTTTGCACTGTCCCGGTTACCTCTTTGCTAACATTCTCTTCAGAGCTGCAGTGAAACCAGGAACCACGTGGAGAAGGCACCCACACTGAAAATGACTAGAAGGAACATTGGGGCTTCTTTTCATTGTCTCTGACATAGGGTTTCACTGTCCCGGGAAAATCTCTGCTAACACCCTGCAGAGCGCTGTACCCAATACACAGAAACGTCTTGCGGTATCTCCCACATGGAAAGTGCCAGGAGGGAAAAGTGGGGATTATGCTTAGACTTTCTCGGAACTGCTTCAAATCAACTAGATATCTTTGTGCTGTAAATCTCCCAACAGCCAAATGTAAAAGCAGCAAACATCTCGCTGTATGTCCCACATCCAAAGTGCCAAGAGAGAGCTTGCTCTCCCTGTCTTTGAGTACTGTTTGCACTGTCCCGGTTACCTCTTTGCTAACATTCTCTTCAGAGCTGCTGTGAAACCAGGAACCACGTGGAGAAGGCACCCACACTGAAAATGACTAGAAGGAACATTGGGGCTTCTTTTCATTGTCTCTGACATAGGGTTTCACTGTCCCGGGAAAATCTCTGCTAACACCCTGCAGAGCGCTGTACCCAATACACAGAAACGTCTTGCGGTATCTCCCACATGGAAAGTGCCAGGAGGGAAAAGTGGGGATTATGCTTAGACTTTCTCGGAACTGCTTCAAATCAACTAGATATCTTTGTGCTGTAAATCTCCCAACAGCCAAATGTAAAAGCAGCAAACATCTCGCTGTATGTCCCACATCCAAAGTGCCAAGAGAGAGCTTGCTCTCCCTGTCTTTGAGTACTGTTTGCACTGTCCCGGTTACCTCTTTGCTAACATTCTCTTCAGAGCTGCAGTGAAACCAGGAACCACGTGGAGAAGGCACCCACACTGAAAATGACTAGAAGGAACATTGGGGCTTCTTTTCATTGTCTCTGACATAGGGTTTCACTGTCCAGGGAAAGTCTCTGCTAACACCCTGCAGAGCGCTGTACCCAATACACAGAAACGTCTTGCGGTATCTCCCACATGGAAAGTGCCAGGAGGGAAAAGTGGGGATTATGCTTAGACTTTCTCGGAACTGCTTCAAATCAACTAGATATCTTTGTGCTGTAAATCTCCCAACAGCCAAATGTAAAAGCAGCAAACATCTCGCTGTATGTCCCACATCCAAAGTGCCAAGAGAGAGCTTGCTCTCCCTGTCTTTGAGTACTGTTTGCACTGTCCCGGTTACCTCTTTGCTAACATTCTCTTCAGAGCTGCAGTGAAACCAGGAACCACGTGGAGAAGGCACCCACACTGAAAATGACTAGAAGGAACATTGGGGCTTCTTTTCATTGTCTCTGACATAGGGTTTCACTGTCCAGGGAAAGTCTCTGCTAACACCCTGCAGAGCGCTGTACCCAATACACAGAAACGTCTTGCGGTATCTCCCACATGGAAAGTGCCAGGAGGGAAAAGTGGGGATTATGCTTAGACTTTCTCGGAACTGCTTCAAATAAACTAGATATCTTTGTGCTGTAAATCTCCCAACAGCCAAATGTAAAAGCAGCAAACATCTCGCTGTATGTCCCACATCCAAAGTGCCAAGAGAGAGCTTGCTCTCCCTGTCTTTGAGTACTGTTTGCACTGTCCCGGTTACCTCTTTGCTAACATTCTCTTCAGAGCCGTAGTGAAACCAGGAACCACGTGGAGAAGGCACGCACACTGAAAATGCCTGGAGGGAACGTTGGGGCTTCTTCTCCGTGTCTCTGACATAGGGTTTCACTGTCCCGGGAAAGTCTCTGCTAACACCCTGCAGAGCGCTGTACCCAATACACAGAAACGTCTTGCGGTATCTCCCACATGGAAAGTGCCAGGAGGGAAAAGTGGGGATTATGCTTAGACTTTCTCGGAACTGCTTCAAATCAACTAGATATCTTTGTGCTGTAAATCTCCCAACAGCCAAATGTAAAAGCAGCAAACATCTCGCTGTATGTCCCACATCCAAAGTGCCAAGAGAGAGCTTGCTCTCCCTGTCTTTGAGTACTGTTTGCACTGTCCCGGTTACCTCTTTGCTAACATTCTCTTCAGAGCTGCTGTGAAACCAGGAACCACGTGGAGAAGGCACCCACACTGAAAATGACTAGAAGGAACATTGGGGCTTCTTTTCATTGTCTCTGACATAGGGTTTCACTGTCCCGGGAAAATCTCTGCTAACACCCTGCAGAGCGCTGTACCCAATACACAGAAACGTCTTGCGGTATCTCCCACATGGAAAGTGCCAGGAGGGAAAAGTGGGGATTATGCTTAGACTTTCTCGGAACTGCTTCAAATCAACTAGATATCTTTGTGCTGTAAATCTCCCAACAGCCAAATGTAAAAGCAGCAAACATCTCGCTGTATGTCCCACATCCAAAGTGCCAAGAGAGAGCTTGCTCTCCCTGTCTTTGAGTACTGTTTGCACTGTCCCGGTTAACTCTTTGCTAACATTCTCTTCAGAGCTGCTGTGAAACCAGGAACCACGTGGAGAAGGCACCCACACTGAAAATGACTAGAAGGAACATTGGGGCTTCTTTTCATTGTCTCTGACATAGGGTTTCACTGTCCCGGGAAAGTCTCTGCTAACACCCTGCAGAGCGCTGTACCCAATGCACAGAAACGTCTTGCGGTATCTCCCACATGGAAAGTGCCAGGAGGGAAAAGTGGGGATTATGCTTAGACTTTCTCGGAACTGCTTCAAATCAACTAGATATCTTTGTGCTGTAAATCTCCCAACAGCCAAATGTAAAAGCAGCAAACATCTCGCTGTATGTCCCACATCCAAAGTGCCAAGAGAGAGCTTGCTCTCCCTGTCTTTGAGTACTGTTTGCACTGTCCCGGTTACCTCTTTGCTAACATTCTCTTCAGAGCTGCTGTGAAACCAGGAACCACGTGGAGAAGGCACCCACACTGAAAATGACTAGAAGGAACATTGGGGCTTCTTTTCATTGTCTCTGACATAGGGTTTCACTGTCCCGGGAAAATCTCTGCTAACACCCTGCAGAGCGCTGTACCCAATACACAGAAACGTCTTGCGGTATCTCCCACATGGGAAGTGCCAGGAGGGAAAAGTGGGGATTATGCTTAGACTTTCTCGGAACTGCTTCAAATCAACTAGATATCTTTGTGCTGTAAATCTCCCAACAGCCAAATGTAAAAGCAGCAAACATCTCGCTGTATGTCCCACATCCAAAGTGCCAAGAGAGAGCTTGCTCTCCCTGTCTTTGAGTACTGTTTGCACTGTCCCGGTTACCTCTTTGCTAACATTCTCTTCAGAGCCGTAGTGAAACCAGGAACCACGTGGAGAAGGCACGCACACTGAAAATGCCTGGAGGGAACGTTGGGGCTTCTTCTCCGTGTCTCTGACATAGGGTTTCACTGTCCCGGGAAAGTCTCTGCTAACACCCTGCAGAGCGCTGTACCCAATACACAGAAACGTCTTGCGGTATCTCCCACATGGAAAGTGCCAGGAGGGAGAAGTAGGGATTATGCTTAGACTTTCTCGGAACTGCTTCAAATCAACTAGATATCTTTGTGCTGTAAATCTCCCAACAGCCAAATGTAAAAGCAGCAAACATCTCGCTGTACGTCCCACATCCAAAGTGCCAAGAGAGAGCTTGCTCTCCCTGTCTTTGAGTACTGTTTGCACTGTCCCGGTTACCTCTTTGCTAACATTCTCTTCAGAGCTGCTGTGAAACCAGGAACCACGTGGAGAAGGCACCCACACTGAAAATGACTAGAAGGAACATTGGGGCTTCTTTTCATTGTCTCTGACATAGGGTTTCACTGTCCCGGGAAAGTCTCTGCTAACACCCTGCAGAGCGCTGTACCCAATACACAGAAACATCTTGCGGTATCTCCCACATGGAAAGTGCCAGGAGGGAAAAGTGGGGATTATGCTTAGACTTTCTCGGAACTGCTTCAAATCAACTAGATATCTTTGTGCTGTAAATCTCCCAACAGCCAAATGTAAAAGCAGCAAACATCTCGCTGTATGTCCCACATCCAAAGTGCCAAGAGAGAGCTTGCTCTCCCTGTCTTTGAGTACTGTTTGCACTGTCCCGGTTACCTCTTTGCTAACATTCTCTTCAGAGCCGTAGTGAAACCAGGAACCACGTGGAGAAGGCACGCACACTGAAAATGCCTGGAGGGAACGTTGGGGCTTCTTCTCCGTGTCTCTGACATAGGGTTTCACTGTCCCGGGAAAGTCTCTGCTAACACCCTGCAGAGCGCTGTACCCAATACACAGAAACGTCTTGCGGTATCTCCCACATGGAAAGTGCCAGGAGGGAAAAGTGGGGATTATGCTTAGACTTTCTCGGAACTGCTTCAAATCAACTAGATATCTTTGTGCTGTAAATCTCCCAACAGCCAAATGTAAAAGCAGCAAACATCTCGCTGTATGTCCCACATCCAAAGTGCCAAGAGAGAGCTTGCTCTCCCTGTCTTTGAGTACTGTTTGCACTGTCCCGGTTACCTCTTTGCTAACATTCTCTTCAGAGCTGCTGTGAAACCAGGAACCACGTGGAGAAGGCACCCACACTGAAAATGACTAGAAGGAACATTGGGGCTTCTTTTCATTGTCTCTGACATAGGGTTTCACTGTCCCGGGAAAATCTCTGCTAACACCCTGCAGAGCGCTGTACCCAATACACAGAAACGTCTTGCGGTATCTCCCACATGGAAAGTGCCAGGAGGGAAAAGTGGGGATTATGCTTAGACTTTCTCGGAACTGCTTCAAATCAACTAGATATCTTTGTGCTGTAAATCTCCCAACAGCCAAATGTAAAAGCAGCAAACATCTCGCTGTATGTCCCACATCCAAAGTGCCAAGAGAGAGCTTGCTCTCCCTGTCTTTGAGTACTGTTTGCACTGTCCCGGTTACCTCTTTGCTAACATTCTCTTCAGAGCTGCTGTGAAACCAGGAACCACGTGGAGAAGGCACCCACACTGAAAATGACTAGAAGGAACATTGGGGCTTCTTTTCATTGTCTCTGACATAGGGTTTCACTGTCCCGGGAAAGTCTCTGCTAACACCCTGCAGAGCGCTGTACCCAATACACAGAAACGTCTTGCGGTATCTCCCACATGGGAAGTGCCAGGAGGGAAAAGTGGGGATTATGCTTAGACTTTCTCGGAACTGCTTCAAATCAACTAGATATCTTTGTGCTGTAAATCTCCCAACAGCCAAATGTAAAAGCAGCAAACATCTCGCTGTATGTCCCACATCCAAAGTGCCAAGAGAGAGCTTGCTCTCCCTGTCTTTGAGTACTGTTTGCACTGTCCCGGTTACCTCTTTGCTAACATTCTCTTCAGAGCCGTAGTGAAACCAGGAACCACGTGGAGAAGGCACGCACACTGAAAATGCCTGGAGGGAATGTTGGGGCTTCTTCTCCGTGTCTCTGACATAGGGTTTCACTGTCCCGGGAAAGTCTCTGCTAACACCCTGCAGAGCGCTGTACCCAATACACAGAAACGTCTTGCGGTATCTCCCACATGGAAAGTGCCAGGAGGGAGAAGTAGGGATTATGCTTAGACTTTCTCGGAACTGCTTCAAATCAACTAGATATCTTTGTGCTGTAAATCTCCCAACAGCCAAATGTAAAAGCAGCAAACATCTCGCTGTATGTCCCACATCCAAAGTGCCAAGAGAGAGCTTGCTCTCCCTGTCTTTGAGTACTGTTTGCACTGTCCCGGTTACCTCTTTGCTAACATTCTCTTCAGAGCTGCAGTGAAACCAGGAACCACGTGGAGAAGGCACCCACACTGAAAATGACTAGAAGGAACATTGGGGCTTCTTTTCATTGTCTCTGACATAGGGTTTCACTGTCCCGGGAAAATCTCTGCTAACACCCTGCAGAGCGCTGTACCCAATACACAGAAACGTCTTGCGGTATCTCCCACATGGAAAGTGCCAGGAGGGAAAAGTGGGGATTATGCTTAGACTTTCTCGGAACTGCTTCAAATCAACTAGATATCTTTGTGCTGTAAATCTCCCAACAGCCAAATGTAAAAGCAGCAAACATCTCGCTGTATGTCCCACATCCAAAGTGCCAAGAGAGAGCTTGCTCTCCCTGTCTTTGAGTACTGTTTGCACTGTCCCGGTTACCTCTTTGCTAACATTCTCTTCAGAGCCGTAGTGAAACCAGGAACCACGTGGAGAAGGCACGCACACTGAAAATGCCTGGAGGGAACGTTGGGGCTTCTTCTCCGTGTCTCTGACATAGGGTTTCACTGTCCCGGGAAAGTCTCTGCTAACACCCTGCAGAGCGCTGTACCCAATACACAGAAACGTCTTGCGGTATCTCCCACATGGAAAGTGCCAGGAGGGAGAAGTAGGGATTATGCTTAGACTTTCTCGGAACTGCTTCAAATCAACTAGATATCTTTGTGCTGTAAATCTCCCAACAGCCAAATGTAAAAGCAGCAAACATCTCGCTGTACGTCCCACATCCAAAGTGCCAAGAGAGAGCTTGCTCTCCCTGTCTTTGAGTACTGTTTGCACTGTCCCGGTTACCTCTTTGCTAACATTCTCTTCAGAGCTGCTGTGAAACCAGGAACCACGTGGAGAAGGCACCCACACTGAAAATGACTAGAAGGAACATTGGGGCTTCTTTTCATTGTCTCTGACATAGGGTTTCACTGTCCCGGGAAAGTCTCTGCTAACACCCTGCAGAGCGCTGTACCCAATACACAGAAACATCTTGCGGTATCTCCCACATGGAAAGTGCCAGGAGGGAAAAGTGGGGATTATGCTTAGACTTTCTCGGAACTGCTTCAAATCAACTAGATATCTTTGTGCTGTAAATCTCCCAACAGCCAAATGTAAAAGCAGCAAACATCTCGCTGTATGTCCCACATCCAAAGTGCCAAGAGAGAGCTTGCTCTCCCTGTCTTTGAGTACTGTTTGCACTGTCCCGGTTACCTCTTTGCTAACATTCTCTTCAGAGCCGTAGTGAAACCAGGAACCACGTGGAGAAGGCACGCACACTGAAAATGCCTGGAGGGAACGTTGGGGCTTCTTCTCCGTGTCTCTGACATAGGGTTTCACTGTCCCGGGAAAGTCTCTGCTAACACCCTGCAGAGCGCTGTACCCAATACACAGAAACATCTTGCGGTATCTCCCACATGGAAAGTGCCAGGAGGGAGAAGTAGGGATTATGCTTAGACTTTCTCGGAACTGCTTCAAATCAACTAGATATCTTTGTGCTGTAAATCTCCCAACAGCCAAATGTAAAAGCAGCAAACATCTCGCTGTATGTCCCACATCCAAAGTGCCAAGAGAGAGCTTGCTCTCCCTGTCTTTGAGTACTGTTTGCACTGTCCCGGTTACCTCTTTGCTAACATTCTCTTCAGAGCTGCTGTGAAACCAGGAACCACGTGGAGAAGGCACCCACACTGAAAATGACTAGAAGGAACATTGGGGCTTCTTTTCATTGTCTCTGACATAGGGTTTCACTGTCCCGGGAAAGTCTCTGCTAACACCCTGCAGAGCGCTGTACCCAATACACAGAAACGTCTTGCGGTATCTCCCACATGGGAAGTGCCAGGAGGGAAAAGTGGGGATTATGCTTAGACTTTCTCGGAACTGCTTCAAATCAACTAGATATCTTTGTGCTGTAAATCTCCCAACAGCCAAATGTAAAAGCAGCAAACATCTCGCTGTATGTCCCACATCCAAAGTGCCAAGAGAGAGCTTGCTCTCCCTGTCTTTGAGTACTGTTTGCACTGTCCCGGTTACCTCTTTGCTAACATTCTCTTCAGAGCCGTAGTGAAACCAGGAACCACGTGGAGAAGGCACGCACACTGAAAATGCCTGGAGGGAACGTTGGGGCTTCTTCTCCGTGTCTCTGACATAGGGTTTCACTGTCCCGGGAAAGTCTCTGCTAACACCCTGCAGAGCGCTGTACCCAATACACAGAAACGTCTTGCGGTATCTCCCACATGGAAAGTGCCAGGAGGGAAAAGTGGGGATTATGCTTAGACTTTCTCGGAACTGCTTCAAATCAACTAGATATCTTTGTGCTGTAAATCTCCCAACAGCCAAATGTAAAAGCAGCAAACATCTCGCTGTATGTCCCACATCCAAAGTGCCAAGAGAGAGCTTGCTCTCCCTGTCTTTGAGTACTGTTTGCACTGTCCCGGTTACCTCTTTGCTAACATTCTCTTCAGAGCTGCTGTGAAACCAGGAACCACGTGGAGAAGGCACCCACACTGAAAATGACTAGAAGGAACATTGGGGCTTCTTTTCATTGTCTCTGACATAGGGTTTCACTGTCCCGGGAAAGTCTCTGCTAACACCCTGCAGAGCGCTGTACCCAATACACAGAAACGTCTTGCGGTATCTCCCACATGGGAAGTGCCAGGAGGGAAAAGTGGGGATTATGCTTAGACTTTCTCGGAACTGCTTCAAATCAACTAGATATCTTTGTGCTGTAAATCTCCCAACAGCCAAATGTAAAAGCAGCAAACATCTCGCTGTATGTCCCACATCCAAAGTGCCAAGAGAGAGCTTGCTCTCCCTGTCTTTGAGTACTGTTTGCACTGTCCCGGTTACCTCTTTGCTAACATTCTCTTCAGAGCCGTAGTGAAACCAGGAACCACGTGGAGAAGGCACGCACACTGAAAATGCCTGGAGGGAACGTTGGGGCTTCTTCTCCGTGTCTCTGACATAGGGTTTCACTGTCCCGGGAAAGTCTCTGCTAACACCCTGCAGAGCGCTGTACCCAATACACAGAAACGTCTTGCGGTATCTCCCACATGGAAAGTGCCAGGAGGGAAAAGTGGGGATTATGCTTAGACTTTCTCGGAACTGCTTCAAATCAACTAGATATCTTTGTGCTGTAAATCTCCCAACAGCCAAATGTAAAAGCAGCAAACATCTCGCTGTATGTCCCACATCCAAAGTGCCAAGAGAGAGCTTGCTCTCCCTGTCTTTGAGTACTGTTTGCACTGTCCCGGTTACCTCTTTGCTAACATTCTCTTCAGAGCTGCTGTGAAACCAGGAACCACGTGGAGAAGGCACCCACACTGAAAATGACTAGAAGGAACATTGGGGCTTCTTTTCATTGTCTCTGACATAGGGTTTCACTGTCCCGGGAAAATCTCTGCTAACACCCTGCAGAGCGCTGTACCCAATACACAGAAACGTCTTGCGGTATCTCCCACATGGAAAGTGCCAGGAGGGAAAAGTGGGGATTATGCTTAGACTTTCTCGGAACTGCTTCAAATCAACTAGATATCTTTGTGCTGTAAATCTCCCAACAGCCAAATGTAAAAGCAGCAAACATCTCGCTGTATGTCCCACATCCAAAGTGCCAAGAGAGAGCTTGCTCTCCCTGTCTTTGAGTACTGTTTGCACTGTCCCGGTTACCTCTTTGCTAACATTCTCTTCAGAGCTGCTGTGAAACCAGGAACCACGTGGAGAAGGCACCCACACTGAAAATGACTAGAAGGAACATTGGGGCTTCTTTTCATTGTCTCTGACATAGGGTTTCACTGTCCCGGGAAAGTCTCTGCTAACACCCTGCAGAGCGCTGTACCCAATACACAGAAACGTCTTGCGGTATCTCCCACATGGGAAGTGCCAGGAGGGAAAAGTGGGGATTATGCTTAGACTTTCTCGGAACTGCTTCAAATCAACTAGATATCTTTGTGCTGTAAATCTCCCAACAGCCAAATGTAAAAGCAGCAAACATCTCGCTGTATGTCCCACATCCAAAGTGCCAAGAGAGAGCTTGCTCTCCCTGTCTTTGAGTACTGTTTGCACTGTCCCGGTTACCTCTTTGCTAACATTCTCTTCAGAGCCGTAGTGAAACCAGGAACCACGTGGAGAAGGCACGCACACTGAAAATGCCTGGAGGGAATGTTGGGGCTTCTTCTCCGTGTCTCTGACATAGGGTTTCACTGTCCCGGGAAAGTCTCTGCTAACACCCTGCAGAGCGCTGTACCCAATACACAGAAACGTCTTGCGGTATCTCCCACATGGAAAGTGCCAGGAGGGAGAAGTAGGGATTATGCTTAGACTTTCTCGGAACTGCTTCAAATCAACTAGATATCTTTGTGCTGTAAATCTCCCAACAGCCAAATGTAAAAGCAGCAAACATCTCGCTGTATGTCCCACATCCAAAGTGCCAAGAGAGAGCTTGCTCTCCCTGTCTTTGAGTACTGTTTGCACTGTCCCGGTTACCTCTTTGCTAACATTCTCTTCAGAGCTGCAGTGAAACCAGGAACCACGTGGAGAAGGCACCCACACTGAAAATGACTAGAAGGAACATTGGGGCTTCTTTTCATTGTCTCTGACATAGGGTTTCACTGTCCCGGGAAAATCTCTGCTAACACCCTGCAGAGCGCTGTACCCAATACACAGAAACGTCTTGCGGTATCTCCCACATGGAAAGTGCCAGGAGGGAAAAGTGGGGATTATGCTTAGACTTTCTCGGAACTGCTTCAAATCAACTAGATATCTTTGTGCTGTAAATCTCCCAACAGCCAAATGTAAAAGCAGCAAACATCTCGCTGTATGTCCCACATCCAAAGTGCCAAGAGAGAGCTTGCTCTCCCTGTCTTTGAGTACTGTTTGCACTGTCCCGGTTACCTCTTTGCTAACATTCTCTTCAGAGCCGTAGTGAAACCAGGAACCACGTGGAGAAGGCACGCACACTGAAAATGCCTGGAGGGAACGTTGGGGCTTCTTCTCCGTGTCTCTGACATAGGGTTTCACTGTCCCGGGAAAGTCTCTGCTAACACCCTGCAGAGCGCTGTACCCAATACACAGAAACGTCTTGCGGTATCTCCCACATGGAAAGTGCCAGGAGGGAGAAGTAGGGATTATGCTTAGACTTTCTCGGAACTGCTTCAAATCAACTAGATATCTTTGTGCTGTAAATCTCCCAACAGCCAAATGTAAAAGCAGCAAACATCTCGCTGTACGTCCCACATCCAAAGTGCCAAGAGAGAGCTTGCTCTCCCTGTCTTTGAGTACTGTTTGCACTGTCCCGGTTACCTCTTTGCTAACATTCTCTTCAGAGCTGCTGTGAAACCAGGAACCACGTGGAGAAGGCACCCACACTGAAAATGACTAGAAGGAACATTGGGGCTTCTTTTCATTGTCTCTGACATAGGGTTTCACTGTCCCGGGAAAGTCTCTGCTAACACCCTGCAGAGCGCTGTACCCAATACACAGAAACATCTTGCGGTATCTCCCACATGGAAAGTGCCAGGAGGGAAAAGTGGGGATTATGCTTAGACTTTCTCGGAACTGCTTCAAATCAACTAGATATCTTTGTGCTGTAAATCTCCCAACAGCCAAATGTAAAAGCAGCAAACATCTCGCTGTATGTCCCACATCCAAAGTGCCAAGAGAGAGCTTGCTCTCCCTGTCTTTGAGTACTGTTTGCACTGTCCCGGTTACCTCTTTGCTAACATTCTCTTCAGAGCCGTAGTGAAACCAGGAACCACGTGGAGAAGGCACGCACACTGAAAATGCCTGGAGGGAACGTTGGGGCTTCTTCTCCGTGTCTCTGACATAGGGTTTCACTGTCCCGGGAAAGTCTCTGCTAACACCCTGCAGAGCGCTGTACCCAATACACAGAAACATCTTGCGGTATCTCCCACATGGAAAGTGCCAGGAGGGAGAAGTAGGGATTATGCTTAGACTTTCTCGGAACTGCTTCAAATCAACTAGATATCTTTGTGCTGTAAATCTCCCAACAGCCAAATGTAAAAGCAGCAAACATCTCGCTGTATGTCCCACATCCAAAGTGCCAAGAGAGAGCTTGCTCTCCCTGTCTTTGAGTACTGTTTGCACTGTCCCGGTTACCTCTTTGCTAACATTCTCTTCAGAGCTGCTGTGAAACCAGGAACCACGTGGAGAAGGCACCCACACTGAAAATGACTAGAAGGAACATTGGGGCTTCTTTTCATTGTCTCTGACATAGGGTTTCACTGTCCCGGGAAAGTCTCTGCTAACACCCTGCAGAGCGCTGTACCCAATACACAGAAACATCTTGCGGTATCTCCCACATGGAAAGTGCCAGGAGGGAAAAGTGGGGATTATGCTTAGACTTTCTCGGAACTGCTTCAAATCAACTAGATATCTTTGTGCTGTAAATCTCCCAACAGCCAAATGTAAAAGCAGCAAACATCTCGCTGTATGTCCCACATCCAAAGTGCCAAGAGAGAGCTTGCTCTCCCTGTCTTTGAGTACTGTTTGCACTGTCCCGGTTAACTCTTTGCTAACATTCTCTTCAGAGCTGCTGTGAAACCAGGAACCACGTGGAGAAGGCACCCACACTGAAAATGACTAGAAGGAACATTGGGGCTTCTTTTCATTGTCTCTGACATAGGGTTTCACTGTGCCGGGAAAGTCTCTGCTAACACCCTGCAGAGCGCTGTACCCAATACACAGAAACGTCTTGCGGTATCTCCCACATGGAAAGTGCCAGGAGGGAGAAGTAGGGATTATGCTTAGACTTTCTCGGAACTGCTTCAAATCTACTAGATATCTTTGTGCTGTAAATCTCCCAACAGCCAAATGTAAAAGCAGCAAACATCTCGCTGTATGTCCCACATCCAAAGTGCCAAGAGAGAGCTTGCTCTCCCTGTCTTTGAGTACTGTTTGCACTGTCCCGGTTACCTCTTTGCTAACATTCTCTTCAGAGCTGCAGTGAAACCAGGAACCACGTGGAGAAGGCACCCACACTGAAAATGACTAGAAGGAACATTGGGGCTTCTTTTCATTGTCTCTGACATAGGGTTTCACTGTCCCAGGAAAATCTCTGCTAACACCCTGCAGAGCGCTGTACCCAATACACAGAAACGTCTTGCGGTATCTCCCACATGGAAAGTGCCAGGAGGGAGAAGTAGGGATTATGCTTAGACTTTCTCGGAACTGCTTCAAATCAACTAGATATCTTTGTGCTGTAAATCTCCCAACAGCCAAATGTAAAAGCAGCAAACATCTCGCTGTATGTCCCACATCCAAAGTGCCAAGAGAGAGCTTGCTCTCCCTGTCTTTGAGTACTGTTTGCACTGTCCCGGTTACCTCTTTGCTAACATTCTCTTCAGAGCCGTAGCGAAACCAGGAACCACGTGGAGAAGGCACGCACACTGAAAATGCCTGGAGGGAACGTTGGGGCTTCTTCTCCGTGTCTCTGACATAGGGTTTCATTGTCCCGGAAAAGTCTCTGCTAACACCCTGCAGAGCGCTGTACCCAATACACAGAAACATCTTGCGGTATCTCCCACATGGAAAGTGCCAGGAGGGAGAAGTAGGGATTATGCTTAGACTTTCTCGGAACTGCTTCAAATCAACTAGATATCTTTGTGCTGTAAATCTCCCAACAGCCAAATGTAAAAGCAGCAAACATCTCGCTGTATGTCCCACATCCAAAGTGCCAAGAGAGAGCTTGCTCTCCCTGTCTTTGAGTACTGTTTGCACTGTCCCGGTTACCTCTTTGCTAACATTCTCTTCAGAGCTGCTGTGAAACCAGGAACCACGGGGAGAAGGCACCCACACTGAAAATGACTAGAAGGAACATTGGGGCTTCTTTTCATTGTCTCTGACATAGGGTTTCACTGTCCCGGGAAAGTCTCTGCTAACACCCTGCAGAGCGCTGTACCCAATACACAGAAACATCTTGCGGTATCTCCCACATGGAAAGTGCCAGGAGGGAAAAGTGGGGATTATGCTTAGACTTTCTCGGAACTGCTTCAAATCAACTAGATATCTTTGTGCTGTAAATCTCCCAACAGCCAAATGTAAAAGCAGCAAACATCTCGCTGTATGTCCCACATCCAAAGTGCCAAGAGAGAGCTTGCTCTCCCTGTCTTTGAGTACTGTTTGCACTGTCCCGGTTACCTCTTTGCTAACATTCTCTTCAGAGCCGTAGTGAAACCAGGAACCACGTGGAGAAGGCACGCACACTGAAAATGCCTGGAGGGAACGTTGGGGCTTCTTCTCCGTGTCTCTGACATAGGGTTTCACTGTCCCGGGAAAGTCTCTGCTAACACCCTGCAGAGCGCTGTACCCAATACACAGAAACATCTTGCGGTATCTCCCACATGGAAAGTGCCAGGAGGGAGAAGTAGGGATTATGCTTAGACTTTCTCGGAACTGCTTCAAATCAACTAGATATCTTTGTGCTGTAAATCTCCCAACAGCCAAATGTAAAAGCAGCAAACATCTCGCTGTATGTCCCACATCCAAAGTGCCAAGAGAGAGCTTGCTCTCCCTGTCTTTGAGTACTGTTTGCACTGTCCCGGTTACCTCTTTGCTAACATTCTCTTCAGAGCTGCTGTGAAACCAGGAACCACGTGGAGAAGGCACCCACACTGAAAATGACTAGAAGGAACATTGGGGCTTCTTTTCATTGTCTCTGACATAGGGTTTCACTGTCCCGGGAAAATCTCTGCTAACACCCTGCAGAGCGCTGTACCCAATACACAGAAACGTCTTGCGGTATCTCCCACATGGAAAGTGCCAGGAGGGAAAAGTGGGGATTATGCTTAGACTTTCTCGGAACTGCTTCAAATCAACTAGATATCTTTGTGCTGTAAATCTCCCAACAGCCAAATGTAAAAGCAGCAAACATCTCGCTGTATGTCCCACATCCAAAGTGCCAAGAGAGAGCTTGCTCTCCCTGTCTTTGAGTACTGTTTGCACTGTCCCGGTTACCTCTTTGCTAACATTCTCTTCAGAGCTGCAGTGAAACCAGGAACCACGTGGAGAAGGCACCCACACTGAAAATGACTAGAAGGAACATTGGGGCTTCTTTTCATTGTCTCTGACATAGGGTTTCACTGTCCAGGGAAAGTCTCTGCTAACACCCTGCAGAGCGCTGTACCCAATACACAGAAACATCTTGCGGTATCTCCCACATGGAAAGTGCCAGGAGGGAAAAGTGGGGATTATGCTTAGACTTTCTCGGAACTGCTTCAAATCAACTAGATATCTTTGTGCTGTAAATCTCCCAACAGCCAAATGTAAAAGCAGCAAACATCTCGCTGTATGTCCCACATCCAAAGTGCCAAGAGAGAGCTTGCTCTCCCTGTCTTTGAGTACTGTTTGCACTGTCCCGGTTACCTCTTTGCTAACATTCTCTTCAGAGCTGCTGTGAAACCAGGAACCACGTGGAGAAGGCACCCACACTGAAAATGACTAGAAGGAACATTGGGGCTTCTTTTCATTGTCTCTGACATAGGGTTTCACTGTCCCGGGAAAATCTCTGCTAACACCCTGCAGAGCGCTGTACCCAATACACAGAAACGTCTTGCGGTATCTCCCACATGGAAAGTGCCAGGAGGGAAAAGTGGGGATTATGCTTAGACTTTCTCGGAACTGCTTCAAATCAACTAGATATCTTTGTGCTGTAAATCTCCCAACAGCCAAATGTAAAAGCAGCAAACATCTCGCTGTATGTCCCACATCCAAAGTGCCAAGAGAGAGCTTGCTCTCCCTGTCTTTGAGTACTGTTTGCACTGTCCCAGTTACCTCTTTGCTAACATTCTCTTCAGAGCTGCTGTGAAACCAGGAACCACGTGGAGAAGGCACCCACACTGAAAATGACTAGAAGGAACATTGGGGCTTCTTTTCATTGTCTCTGACATAGGGTTTCACTGTCCCGGGAAAGTCTCTGCTAACACCCTGCAGAGCGCTGTACCCAATACACAGAAACGTCTTGCGGTATCTCCCACATGGAAAGTGCCAGGAGGGAAAAGTGGGGATTATGCTTAGACTTTCTCGGAACTGCTTCAAATCAACTAGATATCTTTGTGCTGTAAATCTCCCAACAGCCAAATGTAAAAGCAGCAAACATCTCGCTGTATGTCCCACATCCAAAGTGCCAAGAGAGAGCTTGCTCTCCCTGTCTTTGAGTACTGTTTGCACTGTCCCGGTTACCTCTTTGCTAACATTCTCTTCAGAGCTGCTGTGAAACCAGGAACCACGTGGAGAAGGCACCCACACTGAAAATGACTAGAAGGAACATTGGGGCTTCTTTTCATTGTCTCTGACATAGGGTTTCACTGTCCAGGGAAAGTCTCTGCTAACACCCTGCAGAGCGCTGTACCCAATACACAGAAACGTCTTGCGGTATCTCCCACATGGAAAGTGCCAGGAGGGAAAAGTGGGGATTATGTTTAGACTTTCTCGGAACTGCTTCAAATCAACTAGATATCTTTGTGCTGTAAATCTCCCAACAGCCAAATGTAAAAGCAGCAAACATCTCGCTGTATGTCCCACATCCAAAGTGCCAAGAGAGAGCTTGCTCTCCCTGTCTTTGAGTACTGTTTGCACTGTCCCGGTTACCTCTTTGCTAACATTCTCTTCAGAGCTGCTGTGAAACCAGGAACCACGTGGAGAAGGCACCCACACTGAAAATGACTAGAAGGAACATTGGGGCTTCTTTTCATTGTCTCTGACATAGGGTTTCACTGTCCCGGGAAAGTCTCTGCTAACACCCTGCAGAGCGCTGTACCCAATACACAGAAACGTCTTGCGGTATCTCCCACATGGAAAGTGCCAGGAGGGAAAAGTGGGGATTATGCTTAGACTTTCTCGGAAGTGCTTCAAATCAACTAGATATCTTTGTGCTGTAAATCTCCCAACAGCCAAATGTAAAAGCAGCAAACATCTCGCTGTATGTCCCACATCCAAAGTGCCAAGAGAGAGCTTGCTCTCCCTGTCTTTGAGTACTGTTTGCACTGTCCCGGTTACCTCTTTGCTAACATTCTCTTCAGAGCTGCTGTGAAACCAGGAACCACGTGGAGAAGGCACCCACACTGAAAATGACTAGAAGGAACATTGGGGCTTCTTTTCATTGTCTCTGACATAGGGTTTCACTGTCCCGGGAAAATCTCTGCTAACACCCTGCAGAGCGCTGTACCCAATACACAGAAACGTCTTGCGGTATCTCCCACATGGAAAGTGCCAGGAGGGAAAAGTGGGGATTATGCTTAGACTTTCTCGGAACTGCTTCAAATCAACTAGATATCTTTGTGCTGTAAATCTCCCAACAGCCAAATGTAAAAGCAGCAAACATCTCGCTGTATGTCCCACATCCAAAGTGCCAAGAGAGAGCTTGCTCTCCCTGTCTTTGAGTACTGTTTGCACTGTCCCAGTTACCTCTTTGCTAACATTCTCTTCAGAGCTGCTGTGAAACCAGGAACCACGTGGAGAAGGCACCCACACTGAAAGTGACTAGAAGGAACATTGGGGCTTCTTTTCATTGTCTCTGACATAGGGTTTCACTGTCCCGGGAAAGTCTCTGCTAACACCCTGCAGAGCGCTGTACCCAATACACAGAAACGTCTTGCGGTATCTCCCACATGGAAAGTGCCAGGAGGGAAAAGTGGGGATTATGCTTAGACTTTCTCGGAACTGCTTCAAATCAACTAGATATCTTTGTGCTGTAAATCTCCCAACAGCCAAATGTAAAAGCAGCAAACATCTCGCTGTATGTCCCACATCCAAAGTGCCAAGAGAGAGCTTGCTCTCCCTGTCTTTGAGTACTGTTTGCACTGTCCCGGTTACCTCTTTGCTAACATTCTCTTCAGAGCTGCTGTGAAACCAGGAACCACGTGGAGAAGGCACCCACACTGAAAATGACTAGAAGGAACATTGGGGCTTCTTTTCATTGTCTCTGACATAGGGTTTCACTGTCCCGGGAAAATCTCTGCTAACACCCTGCAGAGCGCTGTACCCAATACACAGAAACGTCTTGCGGTATCTCCCACATGGAAAGTGCCAGGAGGGAAAAGTGGGGATTATGCTTAGACTTTCTCGGAACTGCTTCAAATCAACTAGATATCTTTGTGCTGTAAATCTCCCAACAGCCAAATGTAAAAGCAGCAAACATCTCGCTGTATGTCCCACATCCAAAGTGCCAAGAGAGAGCTTGCTCTCCCTGTCTTTGAGTACTGTTTGCACTGTCCCGGTTACCTCTTTGCTAACATTCTCTTCAGAGCTGCTGTGAAACCAGGAACCACGTGGAGAAGGCACCCACACTGAAAATGACTAGAAGGAACATTGGGGCTTCTTTTCATTGTCTCTGACATAGGGTTTCACTGTCCCGGGAAAGTCTCTGCTAACACCCTGCAGAGCGCTGTACCCAATACACAGAAACGTCTTGCGGTATCTCCCACATGGAAAGTGCCAGGAGGGAAAAGTGGGGATTATGCTTAGACTTTCTCGGAACTGCTTCAAATCAACTAGATATCTTTGTGCTGTAAATCTCCCAACAGCCAAATGTAAAAGCAGCAAACATCTCGCTGTATGTCCCACATCCAAAGTGCCAAGAGAGAGCTTGCTCTCCCTGTCTTTGAGTACTGTTTGCACTGTCCCGGTTACCTCTTTGCTAACATTCTCTTCAGAGCCGTAGTGAAACCAGGAACCACGTGGAGAAGGCACGCACACTGAAAATGCCTGGAGGGAATGTTGGGGCTTCTTCTCCGTGTCTCTGACATAGGGTTTCACTGTCCCGGGAAAGTCTCTGCTAACACCCTGCAGAGCGCTGTACCCAATACACAGAAACGTCTTGCGGTATCTCCCACATGGAAAGTGCCAGGAGGGAAAAGTGGGGATTATGCTTAGACTTTCTCGGAACTGCTTCAAATCAACTAGATATCTTTGTGCTGTAAATCTCCCAACAGCCAAATGTAAAAGCAGCAAACATCTCGCTGTATGTCCCACATCCAAAGTGCCAAGAGAGAGCTTGCTCTCCCTGTCTTTGAGTACTGTTTGCACTGTCCCGGTTACCTCTTTGCTAACATTCTCTTCAGAGCCGTAGTGAAACCAGGAACCACGTGGAGAAGGCACGCACACTGAAAATGCCTGGAGGGAATGTTGGGGCTTCTTCTCCGTGTCTCTGACATAGGGTTTCACTGTCCCGGGAAAGTCTCTGCTAACACCCTGCAGAGCGCTGTACCCAATACACAGAAACGTCTTGCGGTATCTCCCACATGGAAAGTGCCAGGAGGGAGAAGTAGGGATTATGCTTAGACTTTCTCGGAACTGCTTCAAATCAACTAGATATCTTTGTGCTGTAAATCTCCCAACAGCCAAATGTAAAAGCAGCAAACATCTCGCTGTATGTCCCACATCCAAAGTGCCAAGAGAGAGCTTGCTCTCCCTGTC
This sequence comes from Chroicocephalus ridibundus, assembly GCF_963924245.1. NCBI lineage: Eukaryota > Metazoa > Chordata > Aves > Charadriiformes > Laridae > Chroicocephalus > Chroicocephalus ridibundus. Next base: position 213,942 of record NW_026961313.1, read on the forward strand.
TTTGAGTACTGTTTGCACTGTCCCGGTTACCTCTTTGCTAACATTCTCTTCAGAGCTGCAGTGAAACCAGGAACCACGTGGAGAAGGCACCCACACTGAAAATGACTAGAAGGAACATTGGGGCTTCTTTTCATTGTCTCTGACATAGGGTTTCACTGTCCCGGGAAAATCTCTGCTAACACCCTGCAGAGCGCTGTACCCAATACACAGAAACGTCTTGCGGTATCTCCCACATGGAAAGTGCCAGGAGGGAAAAGTGGGGATTATGCTTAGACTTTCTCGGAACTGCTTCAAATCAACTAGATATCTTTGTGCTGTAAATCTCCCAACAGCCAAATGTAAAAGCAGCAAACATCTCGCTGTATGTCCCACATCCAAAGTGCCAAGAGAGAGCTTGCTCTCCCTGTCTTTGAGTACTGTTTGCACTGTCCCGGTTACCTCTTTGCTAACATTCTCTTCAGAGCCGTAGTGAAACCAGGAACCACGTGGAGAAGGCACGCACACTGAAAATGCCTGGAGGGAACGTTGGGGCTTCTTCTCCGTGTCTCTGACATAGGGTTTCACTGTCCCGGGAAAGTCTCTGCTAACACCCTGCAGAGCGCTGTACCCAATACACAGAAACGTCTTGCGGTATCTCCCACATGGAAAGTGCCAGGAGGGAGAAGTAGGGATTATGCTTAGACTTTCTCGGAACTGCTTCAAATCAACTAGATATCTTTGTGCTGTAAATCTCCCAACAGCCAAATGTAAAAGCAGCAAACATCTCGCTGTACGTCCCACATCCAAAGTGCCAAGAGAGAGCTTGCTCTCCCTGTCTTTGAGTACTGTTTGCACTGTCCCGGTTACCTCTTTGCTAACATTCTCTTCAGAGCTGCTGTGAAACCAGGAACCACGTGGAGAAGGCACCCACACTGAAAATGACTAGAAGGAACATTGGGGCTTCTTTTCATTGTCTCTGACATAGGGTTTCACTGTCCCGGGAAAGTCTCTGCTAACACCCTGCAGAGCGCTGTACCCAATACACAGAAACATCTTGCGGTATCTCCCACATGGAAAGTGCCAGGAGGGAAAAGTGGGGATTATGCTTAGACTTTCTCGGAACTGCTTCAAATCAACTAGATATCTTTGTGCTGTAAATCTCCCAACAGCCAAATGTAAAAGCAGCAAACATCTCGCTGTATGTCCCACATCCAAAGTGCCAAGAGAGAGCTTGCTCTCCCTGTCTTTGAGTACTGTTTGCACTGTCCCGGTTACCTCTTTGCTAACATTCTCTTCAGAGCCGTAGTGAAACCAGGAACCACGTGGAGAAGGCACGCACACTGAAAATGCCTGGAGGGAACGTTGGGGCTTCTTCTCCGTGTCTCTGACATAGGGTTTCACTGTCCCGGGAAAGTCTCTGCTAACACCCTGCAGAGCGCTGTACCCAATACACAGAAACATCTTGCGGTATCTCCCACATGGAAAGTGCCAGGAGGGAGAAGTAGGGATTATGCTTAGACTTTCTCGGAACTGCTTCAAATCAACTAGATATCTTTGTGCTGTAAATCTCCCAACAGCCAAATGTAAAAGCAGCAAACATCTCGCTGTATGTCCCACATCCAAAGTGCCAAGAGAGAGCTTGCTCTCCCTGTCTTTGAGTACTGTTTGCACTGTCCCGGTTAACTCTTTGCTAACATTCTCTTCAGAGCTGCTGTGAAACCAGGAACCACGTGGAGAAGGCACCCACACTGAAAATGACTAGAAGGAACATTGGGGCTTCTTTTCATTGTCTCTGACATAGGGTTTCACTGTCCCGGGAAAGTCTCTGCTAACACCCTGCAGAGCGCTGTACCCAATACACAGAAACATCTTGCGGTATCTCCCACATGGAAAGTGCCAGGAGGGAAAAGTGGGGATTATGCTTAGACTTTCTCGGAACTGCTTCAAATCAACTAGATATCTTTGTGCTGTAAATCTCCCAACAGCCAAATGTAAAAGCAGCAAACATCTCGCTGTATGTCCCACATCCAAAGTGCCAAGAGAGAGCTTGCTCTCCCTGTCTTTGAGTACTGTTTGCACTGTCCCGGTTAACTCTTTGCTAACATTCTCTTCAGAGCTGCTGTGAAACCAGGAACCACGTGGAGAAGGCACCCACACTGAAAATGACTAGAAGGAACATTGGGGCTTCTTTTCATTGTCTCTGACATAGGGTTTCACTGTGCCGGGAAAGTCTCTGCTAACACCCTGCAGAGCGCTGTACCCAATACACAGAAACGTCTTGCGGTATCTCCCACATGGAAAGTGCCAGGAGGGAGAAGTAGGGATTATGCTTAGACTTTCTCGGAACTGCTTCAAATCTACTAGATATCTTTGTGCTGTAAATCTCCCAACAGCCAAATGTAAAAGCAGCAAACATCTCGCTGTATGTCCCACATCCAAAGTGCCAAGAGAGAGCTTGCTCTCCCTGTCTTTGAGTACTGTTTGCACTGTCCCGGTTACCTCTTTGCTAACATTCTCTTCAGAGCTGCAGTGAAACCAGGAACCACGTGGAGAAGGCACCCACACTGAAAATGACTAGAAGGAACATTGGGGCTTCTTTTCATTGTCTCTGACATAGGGTTTCACTGTCCCAGGAAAATCTCTGCTAACACCCTGCAGAGCGCTGTACCCAATACACAGAAACGTCTTGCGGTATCTCCCACATGGAAAGTGCCAGGAGGGAGAAGTAGGGATTATGCTTAGACTTTCTCGGAACTGCTTCAAATCAACTAGATATCTTTGTGCTGTAAATCTCCCAACAGCCAAATGTAAAAGCAGCAAACATCTCGCTGTATGTCCCACATCCAAAGTGCCAAGAGAGAGCTTGCTCTCCCTGTCTTTGAGTACTGTTTGCACTGTCCCGGTTACCTCTTTGCTAACATTCTCTTCAGAGCCGTAGCGAAACCAGGAACCACGTGGAGAAGGCACGCACACTGAAAATGCCTGGAGGGAACGTTGGGGCTTCTTCTCCGTGTCTCTGACATAGGGTTTCACTGTCCCGGGAAAGTCTCTGCTAACACCCTGCAGAGCGCTGTACCCAATACACAGAAACATCTTGCGGTATCTCCCACATGGAAAGTGCCAGGAGGGAGAAGTAGGGATTATGCTTAGACTTTCTCGGAACTGCTTCAAATCAACTAGATATCTTTGTGCTGTAAATCTCCCAACAGCCAAATGTAAAAGCAGCAAACATCTCGCTGTATGTCCCACATCCAAAGTGCCAAGAGAGAGCTTGCTCTCCCTGTCTTTGAGTACTGTTTGCACTGTCCCGGTTACCTCTTTGCTAACATTCTCTTCAGAGCTGCTGTGAAACCAGGAACCACGGGGAGAAGGCACCCACACTGAAAATGACTAGAAGGAACATTGGGGCTTCTTTTCATTGTCTCTGACATAGGGTTTCACTGTCCCGGGAAAGTCTCTGCTAACACCCTGCAGAGCGCTGTACCCAATACACAGAAACATCTTGCGGTATCTCCCACATGGAAAGTGCCAGGAGGGAAAAGTGGGGATTATGCTTAGACTTTCTCGGAACTGCTTCAAATCAACTAGATATCTTTGTGCTGTAAATCTCCCAACAGCCAAATGTAAAAGCAGCAAACATCTCGCTGTATGTCCCACATCCAAAGTGCCAAGAGAGAGCTTGCTCTCCCTGTCTTTGAGTACTGTTTGCACTGTCCCGGTTACCTCTTTGCTAACATTCTCTTCAGAGCCGTAGTGAAACCAGGAACCACGTGGAGAAGGCACGCACACTGAAAATGCCTGGAGGGAACGTTGGGGCTTCTTCTCCGTGTCTCTGACATAGGGTTTCACTGTCCCGGGAAAGTCTCTGCTAACACCCTGCAGAGCGCTGTACCCAATACACAGAAACATCTTGCGGTATCTCCCACATGGAAAGTGCCAGGAGGGAGAAGTAGGGATTATGCTTAGACTTTCTCGGAACTGCTTCAAATCAACTAGATATCTTTGTGCTGTAAATCTCCCAACAGCCAAATGTAAAAGCAGCAAACATCTCGCTGTATGTCCCACATCCAAAGTGCCAAGAGAGAGCTTGCTCTCCCTGTCTTTGAGTACTGTTTGCACTGTCCCGGTTACCTCTTTGCTAACATTCTCTTCAGAGCTGCAGTGAAACCAGGAACCACGTGGAGAAGGCACCCACACTGAAAATGACTAGAAGGAACATTGGGGCTTCTTTTCATTGTCTCTGACATAGGGTTTCACTGTCCCGGGAAAATCTCTGCTAACACCCTGCAGAGCGCTGTACCCAATACACAGAAACGTCTTGCGGTATCTCCCACATGGAAAGTGCCAGGAGGGAAAAGTGGGGATTATGCTTAGACTTTCTCGGAACTGCTTCAAATCAACTAGATATCTTTGTGCTGTAAATCTCCCAACAGCCAAATGTAAAAGCAGCAAACATCTCGCTGTATGTCCCACATCCAAAGTGCCAAGAGAGAGCTTGCTCTCCCTGTCTTTGAGTACTGTTTGCACTGTCCCGGTTACCTCTTTGCTAACATTCTCTTCAGAGCTGCAGTGAAACCAGGAACCACGTGGAGAAGGCACCCACACTGAAAATGACTAGAAGGAACATTGGGGCTTCTTTTCATTGTCTCTGACATAGGGTTTCACTGTCCAGGGAAAGTCTCTGCTAACACCCTGCAGAGCGCTGTACCCAATACACAGAAACATCTTGCGGTATCTCCCACATGGAAAGTGCCAGGAGGGAAAAGTGGGGATTATGCTTAGACTTTCTCGGAACTGCTTCAAATCAACTAGATATCTTTGTGCTGTAAATCTCCCAACAGCCAAATGTAAAAGCAGCAAACATCTCGCTGTATGTCCCACATCCAAAGTGCCAAGAGAGAGCTTGCTCTCCCTGTCTTTGAGTACTGTTTGCACTGTCCCGGTTACCTCTTTGCTAACATTCTCTTCAGAGCTGCTGTGAAACCAGGAACCACGTGGAGAAGGCACCCACACTGAAAATGACTAGAAGGAACATTGGGGCTTCTTTTCATTGTCTCTGACATAGGGTTTCACTGTCCCGGGAAAGTCTCTGCTAACACCCTGCAGAGCGCTGTACCCAATACACAGAAACGTCTTGCGGTATCTCCCACATGGAAAGTGCCAGGAGGGAGAAGTAGGGATTATGCTTAGACTTTCTCGGAACTGCTTCAAATCAACTAGATATCTTTGTGCTGTAAATCTCCCAACAGCCAAATGTAAAAGCAGCAAACATCTCGCTGTATGTCCCACATCCAAAGTGCCAAGAGAGAGCTTGCTCTCCCTGTCTTTGAGTACTGTTTGCACTGTCCCGGTTACCTCTTTGCTAACATTCTCTTCAGAGCTGCTGTGAAACCAGGAACCACGTGGAGAAGGCACCCACACTGAAAATGACTAGAAGGAACATTGGGGCTTCTTTTCATTGTCTCTGACATAGGGTTTCACTGTCCCGGGAAAATCTCTGCTAACACCCTGCAGAGCGCTGTACCCAATACACAGAAACGTCTTGCGGTATCTCCCACATGGAAAGTGCCAGGAGGGAAAAGTGGGGATTATGCTTAGACTTTCTCGGAACTGCTTCAAATCAACTAGATATCTTTGTGCTGTAAATCTCCCAACAGCCAAATGTAAAAGCAGCAAACATCTCGCTGTATGTCCCACATCCAAAGTGCCAAGAGAGAGCTTGCTCTCCCTGTCTTTGAGTACTGTTTGCACTGTCCCAGTTACCTCTTTGCTAACATTCTCTTCAGAGCTGCTGTGAAACCAGGAACCACGTGGAGAAGGCACCCACACTGAAAGTGACTAGAAGGAACATTGGGGCTTCTTTTCATTGTCTCTGACATAGGGTTTCACTGTCCCGGGAAAGTCTCTGCTAACACCCTGCAGAGCGCTGTACCCAATACACAGAAACGTCTTGCGGTATCTCCCACATGGAAAGTGCCAGGAGGGAAAAGTGGGGATTATGCTTAGACTTTCTCGGAACTGCTTCAAATCAACTAGATATCTTTGTGCTGTAAATCTCCCAACAGCCAAATGTAAAAGCAGCAAACATCTCGCTGTATGTCCCACATCCAAAGTGCCAAGAGAGAGCTTGCTCTCCCTGTCTTTGAGTACTGTTTGCACTGTCCCGGTTACCTCTTTGCTAACATTCTCTTCAGAGCTGCTGTGAAACCAGGAACCACGTGGAGAAGGCACCCACACTGAAAATGACTAGAAGGAACATTGGGGCTTCTTTTCATTGTCTCTGACATAGGGTTTCACTGTCCAGGGAAAGTCTCTGCTAACACCCTGCAGAGCGCTGTACCCAATACACAGAAACGTCTTGCGGTATCTCCCACATGGAAAGTGCCAGGAGGGAAAAGTGGGGATTATGTTTAGACTTTCTCGGAACTGCTTCAAATCAACTAGATATCTTTGTGCTGTAAATCTCCCAACAGCCAAATGTAAAAGCAGCAAACATCTCGCTGTATGTCCCACATCCAAAGTGCCAAGAGAGAGCTTGCTCTCCCTGTCTTTGAGTACTGTTTGCACTGTCCCGGTTACCTCTTTGCTAACATTCTCTTCAGAGCTGCTGTGAAACCAGGAACCACGTGGAGAAGGCACCCACACTGAAAATGACTAGAAGGAACATTGGGGCTTCTTTTCATTGTCTCTGACATAGGGTTTCACTGTCCCGGGAAAGTCTCTGCTAACACCCTGCAGAGCGCTGTACCCAATACACAGAAACGTCTTGCGGTATCTCCCACATGGAAAGTGCCAGGAGGGAGAAGTAGGGATTATGCTTAGACTTTCTCGGAACTGCTTCAAATCAACTAGATATCTTTGTGCTGTAAATCTCCCAACAGCCAAATGTAAAAGCAGCAAACATCTCGCTGTATGTCCCACATCCAAAGTGCCAAGAGAGAGCTTGCTCTCCCTGTCTTTGAGTACTGTTTGCACTGTCCCGGTTACCTCTTTGCTAACATTCTCTTCAGAGCTGCTGTGAAACCAGGAACCACGTGGAGAAGGCACCCACACTGAAAATGACTAGAAGGAACATTGGGGCTTCTTTTCATTGTCTCTGACATAGGGTTTCACTGTCCCGGGAAAATCTCTGCTAACACCCTGCAGAGCGCTGTACCCAATACACAGAAACGTCTTGCGGTATCTCCCACATGGAAAGTGCCAGGAGGGAAAAGTGGGGATTATGCTTAGACTTTCTCGGAACTGCTTCAAATCAACTAGATATCTTTGTGCTGTAAATCTCCCAACAGCCAAATGTAAAAGCAGCAAACATCTCGCTGTATGTCCCACATCCAAAGTGCCAAGAGAGAGCTTGCTCTCCCTGTCTTTGAGTACTGTTTGCACTGTCCCAGTTACCTCTTTGCTAACATTCTCTTCAGAGCTGCTGTGAAACCAGGAACCACGTGGAGAAGGCACCCACACTGAAAGTGACTAGAAGGAACATTGGGGCTTCTTTTCATTGTCTCTGACATAGGGTTTCACTGTCCCGGGAAAGTCTCTGCTAACACCCTGCAGAGCGCTGTACCCAATACACAGAAACGTCTTGCGGTATCTCCCACATGGAATGTGCCAGGAGGGAAAAGTGGGGATTATGCTTAGACTTTCTCGGAACTGCTTCAAATCAACTAGATATCTTTGTGCTGTAAATCTCCCAACAGCCAAATGTAAAAGCAGCAAACATCTCGCTGTATGTCCCACATCCAAAGTGCCAAGAGAGAGCTTGCTCTCCCTGTCTTTGAGTACTGTTTGCACTGTCCCGGTTACCTCTTTGCTAACATTCTCTTCAGAGCTGCTGTGAAACCAGGAACCACGTGGAGAAGGCACCCACACTGAAAATGACTAGAAGGAACATTGGGGCTTCTTTTCATTGTCTCTGACATAGGGTTTCACTGTCCCGGGAAAATCTCTGCTAACACCCTGCAGAGCGCTGTACCCAATACACAGAAACGCCTTGCGGTATCTCCCACATGGAAAGTGCCAGGAGGGAAAAGTGGGGATTATGCTTAGACTTTCTCGGAACTGCTTCAAATCAACTAGATATCTTTGTGCTGTAAATCTCCCAACAGCCAAATGTAAAAGCAGCAAACATCTCGCTGTATGTCCCACATCCAAAGTGCCAAGAGAGAGCTTGCTCTCCCTGTCTTTGAGTACTGTTTGCACTGTCCCAGTTACCTCTTTGCTAACATTCTCTTCAGAGCTGCTGTGAAACCAGGAACCACGTGGAGAAGGCACCCACACTGAAAGTGACTAGAAGGAACATTGGGGCTTCTTTTCATTGTCTCTGACATAGGGTTTCACTGTCCCGGGAAAGTCTCTGCTAACACCCTGCAGAGCGCTGTACCCAATACACAGAAACGTCTTGCGGTATCTCCCACATGGAAAGTGCCAGGAGGGAAAAGTGGGGATTATGCTTAGACTTTCTCGGAACTGCTTCAAATCAACTAGATATCTTTGTGCTGTAAATCTCCCAACAGCCAAATGTAAAAGCAGCAAACATCTCGCTGTATGTCCCACATCCAAAGTGCCAAGAGAGAGCTTGCTCTCCCTGTCTTTGAGTACTGTTTGCACTGTCCCGGTTACCTCTTTGCTAACATTCTCTTCAGAGCTGCTGTGAAACCAGGAACCACGTGGAGAAGGCACCCACACTGAAAATGACTAGAAGGAACATTGGGGCTTCTTTTCATTGTCTCTGACATAGGGTTTCACTGTCCCGGGAAAGTCTCTGCTAACACCCTGCAGAGCGCTGTACCCAATACACAGAAACGTCTTGCGGTATCTCCCACATGGAAAGTGCCAGGAGGGAAAAGTGGGGATTATGCTTAGACTTTCTCGGAACTGCTTCAAATCAACTAGATATCTTTGTGCTGTAAATCTCCCAACAGCCAAATGTAAAAGCAGCAAACATCTCGCTGTATGTCCCACATCCAAAGTGCCAAGAGAGAGCTTGCTCTCCCTGTCTTTGAGTACTGTTTGCACTGTCCCGGTTACCTCTTTGCTAACATTCTCTTCAGAGCTGCTGTGAAACCAGGAACCACGTGGAGAAGGCACCCACACTGAAAATGACTAGAAGGAACATTGGGGCTTCTTTTCATTGTCTCTGACATAGGGTTTCACTGTCCCGGGAAAGTCTCTGCTAACACCCTGCAGAGCGCTGTACCCAATACACAGAAACGTCTTGCGGTATCTCCCACATGGAAAGTGCCAGGAGGGAGAAGTAGGGATTATGCTTAGACTTTCTCGGAACTGCTTCAAATCAACTAGATATCTTTGTGCTGTAAATCTCCCAACAGCCAAATGTAAAAGCAGCAAACATCTCGCTGTATGTCCCACATCCAAAGTGCCAAGAGAGAGCTTGCTCTCCCTGTCTTTGAGTACTGTTTGCACTGTCCCGGTTACCTCTTTGCTAACATTCTCTTCAGAGCTGCTGTGAAACCAGGAACCACGTGGAGAAGGCACCCACACTGAAAATGACTAGAAGGAACATTGGGGCTTCTTTTCATTGTCTCTGACATAGGGTTTCACTGTCCCGGGAAAATCTCTGCTAACACCCTGCAGAGCGCTGTACCCAATACACAGAAACGTCTTGCGGTATCTCCCACATGGAAAGTGCCAGGAGGGAAAAGTGGGGATTATGCTTAGACTTTCTCGGAACTGCTTCAAATCAACTAGATATCTTTGTGCTGTAAATCTCCCAACAGCCAAATGTAAAAGCAGCAAACATCTCGCTGTATGTCCCACATCCAAAGTGCCAAGAGAGAGCTTGCTCTCCCTGTCTTTGAGTACTGTTTGCACTGTCCCAGTTACCTCTTTGCTAACATTCTCTTCAGAGCTGCTGTGAAACCAGGAACCACGTGGAGAAGGCACCCACACTGAAAGTGACTAGAAGGAACATTGGGGCTTCTTTTCATTGTCTCTGACATAGGGTTTCACTGTCCCGGGAAAGTCTCTGCTAACACCCTGCAGAGCGCTGTACCCAATACACAGAAACGTCTTGCGGTATCTCCCACATGGAAAGTGCCAGGAGGGAAAAGTGGGGATTATGCTTAGACTTTCTCGGAACTGCTTCAAATCAACTAGATATCTTTGTGCTGTAAATCTCCCAACAGCCAAATGTAAAAGCAGCAAACATCTCGCTGTATGTCCCACATCCAAAGTGCCAAGAGAGAGCTTGCTCTCCCTGTCTTTGAGTACTGTTTGCACTGTCCCGGTTACCTCTTTGCTAACATTCTCTTCAGAGCTGCTGTGAAACCAGGAACCACGTGGAGAAGGCACCCACACTGAAAATGACTAGAAGGAACATTGGGGCTTCTTTTCATTGTCTCTGACATAGGGTTTCACTGTCCCGGGAAAGTCTCTGCTAACACCCTGCAGAGCGCTGTACCCAATACACAGAAACGTCTTGCGGTATCTCCCACATGGAAAGTGCCAGGAGGGAAAAGTGGGGATTATGTTTAGACTTTCTCGGAACTGCTTCAAATCAACTAGATATCTTTGTGCTGTAAATCTCCCAACAGCCAAATGTAAAAGCAGCAAACATCTCGCTGTATGTCCCACATCCAAAGTGCCAAGAGAGAGCTTGCTCTCCCTGTCTTTGAGTACTGTTTGCACTGTCCCGGTTACCTCTTTGCTAACATTCTCTTCAGAGCTGCTGTGAAACCAGGAACCACGTGGAGAAGGCACCCACACTGAAAATGACTAGAAGGAACATTGGGGCTTCTTTTCATTGTCTCTGACATAGGGTTTCACTGTCCCGGGAAAGTCTCTGCTAACACCCTGCAGAGCGCTGTACCCAATACACAGAAACGTCTTGCGGTATCTCCCACATGGAAAGTGCCAGGAGGGAAAAGTGGGGATAATGCTTAGACTTTCTCGGAACTGCTTCAAATCAACTAGATATCTTTGTGCTGTAAATCTCCCAACAGCCAAATGTAAAAGCAGCAAACATCTCGCTGTATGTCCCACATCCAAAGTGCCAAGAGAGAGCTTGCTCTCCCTGTCTTTGAGTACTGTTTGCACTGTCCCGGTTACCTCTTTGCTAACATTCTCTTCAGAGCTGCTGTGAAACCAGGAACCACGTGGAGAAGGCACCCACACTGAAAATGACTAGAAGGAACATTGGGGCTTCTTTTCATTGTCTCTGACATAGGGTTTCACTGTCCCGGGAAAATCTCTGCTAACACCCTGCAGAGCGCTGTACCCAATACACAGAAACGTCTTGCGGTATCTCCCACATGGGAAGTGCCAGGAGGGAAAAGTGGGGATTATGCTTAGACTTTCTCGGAACTGCTTCAAATCAACTAGATATCTTTGTGCTGTAAATCTCCCAACAGCCAAATGTAAAAGCAGCAAACATCTCGCTGTATGTCCCACATCCAAAGTGCCAAGAGAGAGCTTGCTCTCCCTGTCTTTGAGTACTGTTTGCACTGTCCCGGTTACCTCTTTGCTAACATTCTCTTCAGAGCTGCTGTGAAACCAGGAACCACGTGGAGAAGGCACCCACACTGAAAATGACTAGAAGGAACATTGGGGCTTCTTTTCATTGTCTCTGACATAGGGTTTCACTGTCCCGGGAAAATCTCTGCTAACACCCTGCAGAGCGCTGTACCCAATACACAGAAACGTCTTGCGGTATCTCCCACATGGAAAGTGCCAGGAGGGAAAAGTGGGGATTATGCTTAGACTTTCTCGGAACTGCTTCAAATCAACTAGATATCTTTGTGCTGTAAATCTCCCAACAGCCAAATGTAAAAGCAGCAAACATCTCGCTGTATGTCCCACATCCAAAGTGCCAAGAGAGAGCTTGCTCTCCCTGTCTTTGAGTACTGTTTGCACTGTCCCGGTTACCTCTTTGCTAACATTCTCTTCAGAGCTGCTGTGAAACCAGGAACCACGGGGAGAAGGCACCCACACTGAAAATGACTAGAAGGAACATTGGGGCTTCTTTTCATTGTCTCTGACATAGGGTTTCACTGTCCCGGGAAAGTCTCTGCTAACACCCTGCAGAGCGCTGTACCCAATACACAGAAACATCTTGCGGTATCTCCCACATGGAAAGTGCCAGGAGGGAAAAGTGGGGATTATGCTTAGACTTTCTCGGAACTGCTTCAAATCAACTAGATATCTTTGTGCTGTAAATCTCCCAACAGCCAAATGTAAAAGCAGCAAACATCTCGCTGTATGTCCCACATCCAAAGTGCCAAGAGAGAGCTTGCTCTCCCTGTCTTTGAGTACTGTTTGCACTGTCCCGGTTACCTCTTTGCTAACATTCTCTTCAGAGCTGCAGTGAAACCAGGAACCACATGGAGAAGGCACCCACACTGAAAATGCCTGGAGGGAACCTTGGGGCTTCTTCTCCGTGTCTCTGACATAGGGTTTCACTGTCCCGGGAAAGTCTCTGCTAACACCCTGCAGAGCGCTGTACCCAATACACAGAAACGTCTTGCGGTATCTCCCACATGGAAAGTGCCAGGAGGGAAAAGTGGGGATTATGTTTAGACTTTCTCGGAACTGCTTCAAATCAACTAGATATCTTTGTGCTGTAAATCTCCCAACAGCCAAATGTAAAAGCAGCAAACATCTCGCTGTATGTCCCACATCCAAAGTGCCAAGAGAGAGCTTGCTCTCCCTGTCTTTGAGTACTGTTTGCACTGTCCCGGTTACCTCTTTGCTAACATTCTCTTCAGAGCTGCTGTGAAACCAGGAACCACGTGGAGAAGGCACCCACACTGAAAATGACTAGAAGGAACATTGGGGCTTCTTTTCATTGTCTCTGACATAGGGTTTCACTGTCCCGGGAAAATCTCTGCTAACACCCTGCAGAGCGCTGTACCCAATACACAGAAACGTCTTGCGGTATCTCCCACATGGGAAGTGCCAGGAGGGAAAAGTGGGGATTATGCTTAGACTTTCTCGGAACTGCTTCAAATCAACTAGATATCTTTGTGCTGTAAATCTCCCAACAGCCAAATGTAAAAGCAGCAAACATCTCGCTGTATGTCCCACATCCAAAGTGCCAAGAGAGAGCTTGCTCTCCCTGTCTTTGAGTACTGTTTGCACTGTCCCGGTTACCTCTTTTCTAACATTCTCTTCAGAGCTGCTGTGAAACCAGGAACCACGTGGAGAAGGCACCCACACTGAAAATGACTAGAAGGAACATTGGGGCTTCTTTTCATTGTCTCTGACATAGGGTTTCACTGTCCCGGGAAAATCTCTGCTAACACCCTGCAGAGCGCTGTACCCAATACACAGAAACGTCTTGCGGTATCTCCCACATGGGAAGTGCCAGGAGGGAAAAGTGGGGATTATGCTTAGACTTTCTCGGAACTGCTTCAAATCAACTAGATATCTTTGTGCTGTAAATCTCCCAACAGCCAAATGTAAAAGCAGCAAACATCTCGCTGTATGTCCCACATCCAAAGTGCCAAGAGAGAGCTTGCTCTCCCTGTCTTTGAGTACTGTTTGCACTGTCCCGGTTACCTCTTTTCTAACATTCTCTTCAGAGCTGCTGTGAAACCAGGAACCACGTGGAGAAGGCACCCACACTGAAAATGACTAGAAGGAACATTGGGGCTTCTTTTCATTGTCTCTGACATAGGGTTTCACTGTCCCGGGAAAATCTCTGCTAACACCCTGCAGAGCGCTGTACCCAATACACAGAAACGTCTTGCGGTATCTCCCACATGGAAAGTGCCAGGAGGGAAAAGTGGGGATTATGCTTAGACTTTCTCGGAACTGCTTCAAATCAACTAGATATCTTTGTGCTGTAAATCTCCCAACAGCCAAATGTAAAAGCAGCAAACATCTCGCTGTATGTCCCACATCCAAAGTGCCAAGAGAGAGCTTGCTCTCCCTGTCTTTGAGTACTGTTTGCACTGTCCCGGTTACCTCTTTGCTAACATTCTCTTCAGAGCCGTAGTGAAACCAGGAACCACGTGGAGAATGCACGCACACTGAAAATGCCTGGAGGGAACGTTGGGGCTTCTTCTCAGTGTCTCTGACATAGGGTTTCACTGTCCCGGGAAAGTCTCTGCTAACACCCTGCAGAGCGCTGTACCCAATACACAGAAACGTCTTGCGGTATCTCCCACATGGAAAGTGCCAGGAGGGAGAAGTAGAGATTATGCTTAGACTTTCTCGGAACTGCTTCAAATCAACTAGATATCTTTGTGCTGTAAATCTCCCAACAGCCAAATGTAAAAGCAGCAAACATCTCGCTGTATGTCCCACATCCAAAGTGCCAAGAGAGAGCTTGCTCTCCCTGTCTTTGAGTACTGTTTGCACTGTCCCGGTTACCTCTTTGCTAACATTCTCTTCAGAGCTGCTGTGAAACCAGGAACCACGTGGAGAAGGCACCCACACTGAAAATGACTAGAAGGAACATTGGGGCTTCTTTTCATTGTCTCTGACATAGGGTTTCACTGTCCCGGGAAAATCTCTGCTAACACCCTGCAGAGCGCTGTACCCAATACACAGAAACGTCTTGCGGTATCTCCCACATGGAAAGTGCCAGGAGGGAAAAGTGGGGATTATGTTTAGACTTTCTCGGAACTGCTTCAAATCAACTAGATATCTTTGTGCTGTAAATCTCCCAACAGCCAAATGTAAAAGCAGCAAACATCTCGCTGTATGTCCCACATCCAAAGTGCCAAGAGAGAGCTTGCTCTCCCTGTCTTTGAGTACTGTTTGCACTGTCCCGGTTACCTCTTTGCTAACATTCTCTTCAGAGCTGCTGTGAAACCAGGAACCACGTGGAGAAGGCACCCACACTGAAAGTGCCTGGAAGGAACGTTGGGGCTTCTTCTCCGTGTCTCTGACATAGGGTTTCACTGTCCCGGGAAAGTCTCTGCTAACACCCTGCAGAGCGCTGTACCCAATACACAGAAACGTCTTGCGGTATCTCCCACATGGAAAGTGCCAGGAGGGAAAAGTGGGGATTATGCTTAGACTTTCTCGGAACTGCTTCAAATCAACTAGATATCTTTGTGCTGTAAATCTCCCAACAGCCAAATGTAAAAGCAGCAAACATCTCGCTGTATGTCCCACATCCAAAGTGCCAAGAGAGAGCTTCCTCTCCCTGTCTTTGAGTACTGTTTGCACTGTTTGCACTTGTTTGCAAATGGCCATATATCTGTTGATGGGTCCCACGCCCAAAGAGTCAGCACGGAAAACTAGGCCTTGTTCTAAAGCTCTTTGGAACCGCTTGCGTAGCCCCACACAACTGGGGGCTGCAGTCTTGCCATGTGTGTGGGGCTACGCAAGCGGTTCCCAAAGAGCTTTAGAACAAGGCCTAGTTTTCCCTGCTGACTCTTTGGGCGTGGGACCCATCAACAGACATATGGCCATTTTTGTGCCTGGCGCGGCGCCAAGTGGGAAAGGGTGGTTTTGAGGCTGAAAGTGCCAAAAAAGCCTGCAGCCCGCAGCTGTGTGGGGCTACGCAAGCGGTTCCCAAAGAGCTTTAGAACAAGGCCTAGTTTTCCCTGCTGGCTCTTTGGGCGTGGGACCAGTCTCCAGCCATATGGCCATTTTTGTGCCTGGCGCGGCGACAAGTGGGGAAGGGTGGTTTTGAGGCTGAAGGCAGCAGGAAAGCCTGCAGCCCGCAGGTGTGTGGGGCTACGCAAGCGGTTCCCAAAGAGCTTTAGAACAAGGCATAGTTTTCCCTGCTGGCTCTTTGGGCGTGGGACCAAGCTCCAGCCATATGGCCATTTTGTGCCTGGCACGGCGCCAAGTGGGAAAGGGTGTTTTTGAGGCTGAAGGCAGCAGGAAAGCCTGCAGCCCCCAGGTCCGTGGGGCTACGCAAGCGGTTCCCAAAGAGCTTTAGAACAAGGCCTAATTTTCCCTGCTGGCTCTTTGGGCGTGGGACCCATCAACAGACATATGGCCATTTTTGTGCCTGGTGCGGCCAGAAGTGGGAATAGGTGGTTTTGAGGCTGAAAGTGCCAAAAAAGCCTGCAGCCCGCAGGTGTGTAGGGCTACGCAAGCGGTTCCCAAAGAGCTTTAGAACAAGGCCTAGTTTTCCCTGCTAGCTCTTTGGGCGTGGGACCAGTCTCCAGCCATATGGCCATTTTTGTGCCTGGCGCGGCGCCAAGTGGGAAAGGATGGTTTTGAGGCTGAAGGCAGCAGGAAAGCCTGCAGCCCCCAGGTGTGTGGGGCTACGCAAGCGGTTCCCAAAGAGCTTTAGAACAAGGCATAGTTTTCCCTGCTGGCTCTTTGGGCGTGGGACCAATCTCCAGACATATGGCCATTTTTGTGCCTGTCGCGGTGCCAAGTGGGAAAGGGTGGTTTTGAGGCTGAAGGCAGCAGGAAAGCCTGCAGCCCCCAGGTGTGTGGGGCTACGCAAGCGGTTCCCAAAGAGCTTTAGAACAAGGCATAGTTTTCCCTGCTGGCTCTTTGGGCGTGGGACCAATCTGCAGACATATGGCCATTTTGGGGCTTGGCGCGGCAACAAGTGGGGAAGGGTGGTTTTGAGGCTGAAGGCAGCAGGAAAGCCTGCAGCCCCCATGTGTGTGGGGCTACGCAAGCGGTTCCCAAAGAGCTTTAGAACAAGGCCTAGTTTTCCCTGCTGACTCTTTGGGCGTGGGACCAATCTCCAGACATTGGCCATTTTTGTGCCTGGCGCGGCGCCAAGTGAGAAAGGGTGGTTTTGAGGCTGAAGGCAGCAGGAAAGCCTGCAGCCCCCATGTGTGTGGGGCTACGCAAGCGGTTCCCAAAGAGCTTTAGAACAAGGCCTAGTTTTCCCTGCTGACTCTTTGGGCGTGGGACCCATCAACAGACATATGGCCATTTTTGTGCCTGGCGCGGCGCCAAGTGGGAAAGGGTGGTTTTGAGGCTGAAAGTGCCAAAAAAGCCTGCAGCCCGCAGCTGTGTGGGGCTACGCAAGCGGTTCCCAAAGAGCTTTAGAACAAGGCCTAGTTTTCCCTGCTGGCTCTTTGGGTGTGGGACCAGTCTCCAGCCATATGGCAATTTTTGTGCCTGGCGCGGCGCCAAGTGGGAAAGGGTGTTTTTGAGGCTGAAGGCAGCAGGAAAGCCTGCAGCCCCCAGGTGTGTGGGGCTACGCAAGCAGTTCCCAAAGAGCTTTAGAACAAGGCCTAATTTTCCCTGCTGGCTCTTTGGGCGTGGGACCAAGCTCCAGCCATATGGCAATTTTTGTGCCTGGCGCGGCGCCAAGTGGGAAAGGGTGTTTTTGAGGCTGAAGGCAGCAGGAAAGCCTGCAGCCCCCAGGTGTGTGGGGCTACGCAAGCGTTTCCCAAAGAGCTTTAGAACAAGGCATAGTTTTCCCTGCTGGCTGTTTGGGTGTGGGACCCATATCCATACCTATGGACATTTTTGTGCCTGGCGTGGCGCCAAGTGGGAAAGGGTGTTTTTGAGGCTGAAGGCAGCAGGAAAGCCTGCAGCCCCCAGGTGTGTGGGGCTACGCAAGCGGTTCCCAAAGACCTATAGAACAAGGCATAGTTTTCCCTGCTGGCTCTTTCAGCGTTGGACCCATCTCCAGACATATGGCCATTTTGGGGCTTGGCGCGGCGCCAAGTGGGAAAGGGTGGTTTTGAGGCTGAAGGCAGCAGGAAAGCCTGCAGCCCGCAGGTGTGTGGGGCTATGCAAGCGGTTCCCAAAGAGCTTTAGAACAAGGCCTAATTTTCCCTGCTGGCTCTTTGCGCGTGGGACCAGTTTCTAGCCATATGGCCATTTTTGTGCCTGGCGCGGCGCCAAGTGGGAAAGGGTGGTTTTGAGGCTGAAGGCAGCAGGAAAGCCTGCAGCCCCGAGGTGTGTGGGGCTACGCAAGCGGTTCCCAAAGAGCTTTCGAACAAGGCATAGTTTTCCCTGCTGGCTCTTTGGGCGTGTGACCAAGCTCCAGCCATATGGCCATTTTGGGGCTTGGCGCGGCAACAAGTGGGGAAGGGTGGTTTTGAGGCTGAAGGCAGCAGGAAAGCCTGCAGCCCCCAGGTCCGTGGGGCTACGCAAGAGGTTCCCAAAGAGCTTTAGAACAAGGCATAGTTTTCCCTGCTGGCTCTTTAGGCGTGGGACCAATCTCCAGACATATGGGCATTTTTGTGCCTGGCGCGGCGCCAAGTGGGAAAGGGTGGTTTTGAGGCTGAAGGCAGCAGGAAAGCCTGCAGCCCCCAGGTCCGTGGGGCTACGCAAGAGGTTCCCAAAGAGCTTTAGAACAAGGCCTAGTTTTCCCTGCTGGCTCTTTGGGCGTTGGACCCATCTCCAGACATATGGCCATTTTGGGGCTTGGCGCGGCGACAAGTGGGGAAGGGTGGTTTTGAGGCTGAAGGCAGCAGGAAAGCCTGCAGCCCCCAGGTCCGTGGGGCTATGCAAGCGGTTCCCAAAGAGCTTTAGAACAAGGCCTAGTTTTCCCTGCTGGCTCTTTGGGCGTGGGACCAATCTCCAGACATATGGCCATTTTTGTGCCTGGCGCGGCGCCAAGTGGGAAAGGGTGGTTTTGAGGCTGAAGGCAGCAGGAAAGCCTGCAGTCCCCAGGTGTGTGAGGCTACGCAAGCGGTTCCCAAAGAGCTTTAGAACAAGGCATAGTTTTCCCTGCTGGCTCTTTGGGCGTGGGACCAATCTCCAGACATTGGCCATTTTTGTGCCTGGCGCGGCGCCAAGTGAGAAAGGGTGGTTTTGAGGCTGAAGGCAGCAGGAAAGCCTGCAGCCCCCAGGTGTGTGGGGCTACGCCAGCGGTTCCCAAAGAGCTTTAGAACAAGGCCTAGTTTTCCCTGCTGACTCTTTGGGCGTGGGACCCATCAACAGACATATGGCCATTTTTGTGCCTGGCGCGGTGCCAAGTGGGAAAGGGTGGTTTTGAGGCTGAAAGTGCCAAAAAAGCATGCAGCCCGCAGCTGTGTGGGGCTACGCAATCGGTTCCCAAAGAGCTTTAGAACAAGGCCTAATTTTCCCTGCTGGCTCTTTGCGCGTGGGACCAGTTTCTAGCCATATGGCCATTTTTGTGCCTGGCGCGGCGCCAAGTGGGAAAGGGTGGTTTTGAGGCTGAAGGCAGCAGGAAAGCCTGCAGCCCCCAGGTCCGTGGGGCTACGCAAGCTGTTCCCAAAGAGCTTTAGAACAAGGCATAGTTTTCCCTGCTGGCTCTTTGGGCGTTGGACTCATCTCCAGACATATGACCATTTTGGGACTTGGCGCGGCCACAAGTGGGGAAGGGTTTTTTTGAGGCTGAAGGCAGCAGGAAAGCCTGCAGCCCGCAGGTGTGTAGGGCTACGCAAGCGGTTCCCAAAGAGCTTTAGAACAAGGCATAGTTTTCCCTGCTGGCTCTTTGGGCGTGGGACCAATCTCCAGCCATATGGCCATTTTTGTGCCTGGCGCGGCGCCAAGTGGGAAAGGGTGGTTTTCAGGCTGAAAGTGCCGAAAAAGCCTGCAGCCCCCAGGTGTGTGGGGCTACGCAAGCGGTTCCCAAGAGCTTTAGAACAAGGCCTAGTATTCCATGCTGGCTCTTTGGGCGTGGGACCCTTCAACAGACATATGGCCATTTTTGTGCCTGGTGCGGCCACAAGTGGGAAAGGGTGGTTTTGATGCTGAAAGTGCCAAAAAAGCCTGCAGCCCCCAGGTGTGTAGGGCTACGCAAGCGGTTCCCAAAGAGCTTTAGAACAAGGCCTAGTTTTCCCTGCTGACTCTTTGGGCGTGGGACCCATCAACAGACATATGGCCATTTTTGTGCCTGGTGCGGCCAGAAGTGGGAATAGGTGGTTTTGAGGCTGAAAGTGCCAAAAAAGCCTGCAGCCCGCAGCTGTGTGGGGCTACGCAAACGGTTCCCAAAGAGCTTTAGAACAAGGCCTAGTTTTCCCTGCTGGCTCTTTGGGCGTGGGACCAGTCTCCAGCCATATGGCCATTTTTGTGCCTGGCGCGGCGCCAAGTGGGAAAGGGTGGTTTTGAGGCTGAAGGCAGCAGGAAAGCCTGCAGCCCCCAGGTCCATGGGGCTACGCAAGAGGTTCCCAAAGAGCTTTAGAACAAGGCATAGTTTTCCCTGCTGGCTCTTTGGGCGTGGGACCAGTCTCCAGACATATGGCCATTTTTGTGCCTGGCGCGGCGACAAGTGGGGAAGGGTGGTTTTGAGGCTGAAGGCAGCAGGAAAGCCTGCAGCCCCCAGGTCCGTGGGGCTACGCAAGCCGTTCCCAAAGAGCTTTAGAACAAGGCATAGTTTTCCCTGCTGGCTCTTTGGGTGTGGGACCAGTCTCCAGCCATATGGCCATTTTTGTGCCTGGCGCGGCGCAAAGTGGGAAAGGGTGGTTTTGAGGCTGAAGGCAGCAGGAAAGCCTGCAGCCCCCATGTGTGTGGGGCTACGCAAGAGGTTCCCAAAGAGCTTTAGAACAAGGCCTAATTTTCCCTGCTGGCTCTTTGCGCGTGGGACCAGTTTCTAGCCATATGGCCATTTTTGTGCCTGGCGCGGCGCCAAGTGGGAAAGGGTGGTTTTGAGGCTGAAGGCAGCAGGAAAGCCTGCAGCCCCCAGGTCCGTGGGGCTACGCAAGCTGTTCCCAAAGAGCTTTAGAACAAGGCATAGTTTTCCCTGCTGGCTCTTTGGGCGTTGGACTCATCTCCAGACATATGACCATTTTGGGACTTGGCGCGGCCACAAGTGGGGAAGGGTTTTTTTGAG
Source organism: Chroicocephalus ridibundus (assembly GCF_963924245.1). Taxonomy (NCBI): domain Eukaryota; kingdom Metazoa; phylum Chordata; class Aves; order Charadriiformes; family Laridae; genus Chroicocephalus; species Chroicocephalus ridibundus. The sequence goes on from NW_026961313.1 coordinate 234,562, forward strand.
GCTGAAGGCAGCAGGAAAGCCTGCAGCCCGCAGGTGTGTAGGGCTACGCAAGCGGTTCCCAAAGAGCTTTAGAACAAGGCATAGTTTTCCCTGCTGGCTCTTTGGGCGTGGGACCAATCTCCAGCCATATGGCCATTTTTGTGCCTGGCGCGGCGCCAAGTGGGAAAGGGTGGTTTTCAGGCTGAAAGTGCCGAAAAAGCCTGCAGCCCCCAGGTGTGTGGGGCTACGCAAGCGGTTCCCAAGAGCTTTAGAACAAGGCCTAGTATTCCATGCTGGCTCTTTGGGCGTGGGACCCTTCAACAGACATATGGCCATTTTTGTGCCTGGTGCGGCCACAAGTGGGAAAGGGTGGTTTTGATGCTGAAAGTGCCAAAAAAGCCTTCAGCCCCCAGGTGTGTAGGGCTACGCAAGCGGTTCCCAAAGAGCTTTAGAACAAGGCCTAGTTTTCCCTGCTGACTCTTTGGGCGTGGGACCCATCAACAGACATATGGCCATTTTTGTGCCTGGTGCGGCCAGAAGTGGGAATAGGTGGTTTTGAGGCTGAAAGTGCCAAAAAAGCCTGCAGCCCGCAGCTGTGTGGGGCTACGCAAACGGTTCCCAAAGAGCTTTAGAACAAGGCCTAGTTTTCCCTGCTGGCTCTTTGGGCGTGGGACCAGTCTCCAGCCATATGGCCATTTTTGTGCCTGGCGCGGCGCCAAGTGGGAAAGGGTGGTTTTGAGGCTGAAGGCAGCAGGAAAGCCTGCAGCCCCCAGGTCCATGGGGCTACGCAAGAGGTTCCCAAAGAGCTTTAGAACAAGGCATAGTTTTCCCTGCTGGCTCTTTGGGCGTGGGACCAGTCTCCAGACATATGGCCATTTTTGTGCCTGGCGCGGCGACAAGTGGGGAAGGGTGGTTTTGAGGCTGAAGGCAGCAGGAAAGCCTGCAGCCCCCAGGTCCGTGGGGCTACGCAAGCCGTTCCCAAAGAGCTTTAGAACAAGGCATAGTTTTCCCTGCTGGCTCTTTGGGTGTGGGACCAGTCTCCAGCCATATGGCCATTTTTGTGCCTGGCGCGGCGCAAAGTGGGAAAGGGTGGTTTTGAGGCTGAAGGCAGCAGGAAAGCCTGCAGCCCCCATGTGTGTGGGGCTACGCAAGCGGTTCCCAAAGAGCTTTAGAACAAGGCCTAGTATTCCCTGCTGGCTCTTTGGGCGTGGGACCCATCAACAGACATATGGCCATTTTTGTGCCTGGTGCGGCCACATGTGGGAAAGGGTGGTTTTGAGGCTGAAAGTGCCAAAAAAGCCTGCAGCCCGCAGGTGTGTAGGGCTACGCAAGCGGTTCCCAAAGAGCTTTAGAACAAGGCCTAGTTTTCCCTGCTGACTCTTTGGGCGTGGGACCCATCAACAGACATATGGCCATTTTTGTGCCTGGTGCGGCCAGAAGTGGGAATAGGTGGTTTTGAGGCTGAAAGTGCCAAAAAAGCCTGCAGCCCGCAGCTGTGTGGGGCTACGCAAACGGTTCCCAAAGAGCTTTAGAACAAGGCCTAGTTTTCCCTGCTGGCTCTTTGGGCGTGGGACCAGTCTCCAGCCATATGGCCATTTTTGTGCCTGGCCCGGCGCCAAGTGGGAAAGGGTGGTTTTGAGGCTGAAGGCAGCAGGAAAGCCTGCAGCCCCCAGGTCCATGGGGCTACGCAAGAGGTTCCCAAAGAGCTTTAGAACAAGGCATAGTTTTCCCTGCTGGCTCTTTGGGCGTGGGACCAGTCTCCAGACATATGGCCATTTTTGTGCCTGGCGCGGCGACAAGTGGGGAAGGGTGGTTTTGAGGCTGAAGGCAGCAGGAAAGCCTGCAGCCCCCAGGTCCGTGGGGCTACGCAAGCCGTTCCCAAAGAGCTTTAGAACAAGGCATAGTTTTCCCTGCTGGCTCTTTGGGTGTGGGACCAGTCTCCAGCCATATGGCCATTTTTGTGCCTGGCGCGGCGCCAAGTGGGAAAGGGTGGTTTTGAGGCTGAAGGCAGCAGGAAAGCCTGCAGCCCCCATGTGTGTGGGGCTACGCAAGCGGTTCCCAAAGAGCTTTAGAACAAGGCCTAGTATTCCCTGCTGGCTCTTTGGGCGTGGGACCCATCAACAGACATATGGCCATTTTTGTGCCTGGTGCGGCCACAAGTGGGAAAGGGTGGTTTTGAGGCTGAAAGTGCCAAAAAAGCCTGCAGCCCGCAGGTGTGTAGGGCTACGCAAGCGGTTCCCAAAGAGCTTTAGAACAAGGCCTAGTTTTCCCTGCTGACTCTTTGGGCGTGGGACCAATCTGCAGACATATGGCCATTTTTGTGCCTGGCGCGGTGCCAAGTGGGAAAGGGTGGTTTTGAGGCTGAAGGCAGCAGGAAAGCCTGCAGCCCCCAGGTGTGTGGGGCTACGCAAGCGGTTCCCAAAGAGCTTTAGAACAAGGCATAGTTTTCCCTGCTGGCTCCTTGGGTGTGGGACCCATATCCATACCTATGGCCATTTTTGTGCCTGGCGTGGCGCCAAGTGGGAAAGGGTGTTTTTGAGGCTGAAGGCAGCTGGAAAACCTGCAGCCCCCAGGTGTGTGGGGCTACCCAAGCTTTTCCAAAAGAGCTTTAGAACAAGGCATAGTTTTCCCTGCTGGCTCTTTGGGCGTGGGACCAATCTCCAGCCATATGGCAATTTTTGTGCCTGGAGAGACGCCAAGTCGGAAAGGGTGGTTTTGAGGCTGAAGGCAGCAGGAAAGCCTGCAGCCCCCAGGTGTGTGGGGCTACGCAAGCGTTTCCCAAAGAGCTTTAGAACAAGGCATAGTTTTCCCTGCTGGCTCTTTGGGCGTGGGACCAGTCTCCAGCCATATGGCCATTTTTGTGCCTGGCGCGGCGCCAAGTGGGAAAGGGTGGTTTTGAGGCTGAAGGCAGCAGGAAAGCCTGCAGCCCCCAGGTGTGTGGGGCTACGCAAGCGGTTCCAAAGAGCTTTAGAACAAGGCATAGTTTTCCCTGCTGGCTCCTTGGGTGTGGGACCCATATCCATACCTATGGCCATTTTTGTGCCTGGCGTGGCGCCAAGTGGGAAAGGGTGGTTTTGAGGCTGAAGGCAGCAGGAAAGCCTGCAGCCCCCAGGTGTGTGGGGCTACGCAAGCGTTTCCAAAAGAGCTTTAGAACAAGGCATAGTTTTCCCTGCTGGCTCTGTGGGCATGGGACCAATCTCCAGACATATGGGCATTTTTGTGCCTGGCGCGGCGCCAAGTGGGAAAGGGTGGTTTTGAGGCTGAAGGCAGCAGGAAAGCCTGCAGCCCCCAGGTGTGTGGGGCTACGCAAGAGGTTCCCAAAGAGCTTTAGAACAAGGCATAGTTTTCCCTGCTGGCTCTTTGGGTGTTGGACCCATTTCCAGACATATGGCCATTTTGGGGCTTGGCCCGGCAACAAGTGGGGAAGGGTGGTTTTGAGGCTGAAGGCAGCAGGAAAGCCTGCAGCCCCCAGGTGTGTGGGGCTACGCAAGCGGTTCCCAAAGAGCTTAAGAACAAGGCCTAGTTTTCCCTGCTGGCTCCTTGGGTGTGGGACCCATATCCATACCTATGGCAATTTTTGTGCCTGCCGTGGCGCAAAGTGGGAAAGGGTGGTTTTGAGGCTGAAGGCAGCAGGAAAGCCTGCAGCCCCCAGGTGTGTGGTGCTACCCAAGCGTTTCCCAAAGAGCTTTAGAACAAGGCATAGTTTTCCCTGCTGGCTCTTTGGGCGTGGGACCAATCTGCAGACATATGGCCATTTTTGTGCCTGTCGCGGCGCCAAGTGGGAAAGGGTGGTTTTGAGGCTGAAGGCAGCAGGAAAGCCTGCAGCCCCCAGGTGTGTGGGGCTACGCAAGAGTTTCCCAAAGAGCTTTAGAACAAGGCATAGTTTTCCCTGCTGGCTCTTTGGGCGTGGGACCAATCTCCAGCCATATGGCAATTTTTGTGCCTGGAGAGACGCCAAGTGGGAAAGGGTGGTTTTGAGGCTGAAGGCAGCAGGAAAGCCTGCAGCCCCCAGGTGTGTGGGGCTACGCAAGCGTTTCCCAAAGAGCTTTAGAACAAGGCATAGTTTTCCCTGCTGGCTCTTTGGGCGTGGGACCAGTCTCTAGCCATATGGCCATTTTTGGGCCTGGCGCGGCGCCAAGTGGGAAAGGGTGGTTTTGAGGCTGAAGGCAGCAGGAAAGCCTGCAGCCCCCAGGTGTGTGGGGCTACGCAAGCGGTTCCAAAGAGCTTTAGAACAAGGCATAGTTTTCCCTGCTGGCTCCTTGGGTGTGGGACCCATATCCATACCTATGGCCATTTTTGTGCCTGGAGAGACGCCAAGTGGGAAAGGGTGGTTTTGAGGCTGAAGGCAGCAGGAAAACCTGCAGCCCCCAGGTCCGTGGGGCTACCCAAGCTTTTCCAAAAGAGCTTTAGAACAAGGCATAGTTTTCCCTGCTGGCTCTTTGGGCGTGGGACCAATCTCCAGCCATATGGCAATTTTTGTGCCTGGAGAGACGCCAAGTGGGAAAGGGTGGTTTTGAGGCTGAAGGCAGCAGGAAAGCCTGCAGCCCCCAGGTGTGTGGGGCTACGCAAGCGTTTCCCAAAGAGCTTTAGAACAAGGCATAGTTTTCCCTGCTGGCTCTTTGGGCGTGGGACCAGTCTCTAGCCATATGGCCATTTTTGGGCCTGGCACGGCGCCAAGTGCGAAAGGGTGGTTTTGAGGCTGAAGGCAGCAGGAAAGCCTGCAGCCCCCAGGTGTGTGGGGCTACGCAAGCGTTTCCCAAAGAGCTT